>NC_043007.1:6659390-6669390 GCF_006345805.1 Octopus sinensis | reverse complement strand
CTTAATATGAAACTGTCTCGTGAAATATAAGAACAGTTTCAATAAAATAATTCGCAAAGATTAGATAGAAGCAATATACGAGAAAATAACAACTTGATACAAATAACTGGTCCTCCGTCAACTACGACGATTAGGATTCCAGATGCATTTTCGACACCGCCTACTCTTTGCTTTCAATCAAGCTTCTAAGGCCGCAAAAGCTGCTCACAACATTTGTGCTGTGTATGGAGAGGGTGCCATAGATGAAAGAACTGCTCGTGATTGGTATGCCAAGTTCAAAACTGGAAATTTTGACCTCAAAGACGCATCTCGTTCTGGCCGTCCAGCTGAGTTGGATGAAGAGTGATGAAACCGACTTTTGCACGAAAATTCTGGTCAAATGACAAGAGAACTGGCAGAGAAAATGGAATGCTTTCACCCTGCTATAGAGAAGTTTCTTCACTCGATGGGAAATGTTCAGAAGTGTGGAGCATGATTTCCGCATGCTTTAATTGACAACAACAAAAATCAACAAGCCACAATCTCCGCTGGTCTACTTGCTCGTCACCGCTCAACTCATGGACACAAGCCACAACTTCTTTACCGAATCGTTCCTGGCGGCGGAAAATGGTGCCTGTACATCAATATGAAGCAGCGTAAGGAATGGCTTGACTCCGGTAAACAAGCTACACGCGCATGAAACAATATCCTCATCCGCGTAAAACGATGTTGTGCGTATGGTGGGACTGGGAAGAGATTATCCATTACGAATTGTTTGAACGGAACCAAACAGTCAATAGGGAACTCTATGTTCAACAGATGGAACGACTCAACACGGCTATTCAAGAGAAAAGACCTAATCGTCAGCATGGAGTTCTTCTGCTGCACCACAACGCCCGCCCTCATATCGCCAACATGACCAAGGAAGCCATTCAAATGCATGGCTGGGAAGTGTTGCCACACCCACCGTACTCTCCTGATTTGGCACCAACGGATTTCCACCTCTTTCGATCTCTTTCAAATGATATGCGCGGAATTTCGTTTCATACTCATGCAGCATTGAGAGCTTGGTTGGATCAATTTTTCGAGTCGAAATCGGTTGAACACACACACATATACATATATATCGTTTGTACAAATACATAAATCCGGAGGAGAGGTACACTCTAAGATGCAGAGCAGTTTATATTATAATGGGGGGACCGGTTTATGGGGTCACCCTGGATTTCTCACTCATAAGGGGTTTAACCTTACGGCGTATCTTCAGAACCCAGACATCGCTGGCGTAAGACCTCTGCAAAATATGGAATGGGAAATATCTCGTTATAAAAGTAAACACTAATTGATTTACTCCCTTTGGCATTAGCCATCGAGCTTTGGCTGCGGTCACCAAAGAGCCACAAAAGTAAATGATTGTAGCCCTTCGGCCTTGGCTATTGGTTTCCAGCTGAAGCGTCGCATTGCAGACTCCAAAAAGCCAGCATATATATATATATATATATATATATATATATATATTATATATATATATGCATATACATACAAATTTAACCATCCCCATACTACGGTGTTAATAATTAAAGAAAAATGTGTATAAAGGTGTACATCGTAATGTTAAAAAGTGTACATTAATATTTCGTTTACTTGTATACGTAACTCTGATTACTCAGAGAATACTTAGTTCATACTCCCATATGGCTTCAATACTGTTGTATTCGTAATTTGAGTTGGTTATTGTTTTTTGTTTAGTTTTGGAGTGGTATTTATGAATAAAATTATCTTCATTGGTTTCTAGGAATTGTTCATCATCTGTCCAGGGGAAAATATATAATGGTCTTCTTTGACAGGGGTCACAGAGCCATAAAGGCTAGGAACTTCTACAGTAGACAATCTATTAATAACACTCATTGAGTGGTTGAAATACATTATGAATCGGTTGTAATATGAAGTAACAAATATATGTAATCATTCTTGGTCAATAGTATTAAAAGAGATCAAAGAATTTTGTGTTTTTTTGTTTTCATTTCATTGCACTGATGTCAATACAGAAATTTATATTGATTTTCATTTTTGATCTTCAGAGAAGGTTAGGTTTATGAAAAATTTATTTTCTAAATCTTTTTAAATAAAATATCACAAGAATATTTAGAAAGTATATCTGCTACCCGCGAAAAAAATATAAAATTATATAAAATAACATGTTTTCAGTTTTTATTAAAGTTAAGTTAATTTCAGTATAATGATGTATAAAAACATTTCGCAACTTACAGTTATTGAACAGGGGAGGAAAAATGGGTAAATTGTTATATATCGATTGATTTCCTACAGAGAAACAAAACTAATTTTTAGTGAGAATGATTATGTTCGATAGTTAAAAGAACTCCAATATTTTTGTTATCCAATACGTAGAGACAAGTATGTAAGTTGAGTCAACGCTTGTTGTTTATAACCGCAGGAATTATGTAGCTGAATCGAAAATTCTATAATTCCTTTAGTTCTGTGCTCTGCTGCCTATCCTACTTTTGTAACTAGGAAATACCATATATTACCATTTTCCTATGAAACATTTTATGGTACGGCATTGTTCAATGATTTTATATTAGTTTCTTCAGATTATTTCAATCAGTTTATGCAGAAATCATTTTCCGAGCCATATCACATTCGGTGCAATTATATAATCTGTAACTAAATATAGTAATTATAAAGAAATTTAATATTAATTCAAAAGAGTGGATGTCTTAAATAAGCTCTCATTACACTATAATTACAATCTTGATTTCTTTTGCATAACTAATGTATATATTTAATTGTAGCGTTTTCTAGTCAATTCGCGATGCAAATCATTAAACATTTTGTAAATGTCTGTGAATAATAAAGCCATTGCTAGTTGCAAATGGCTAAATTCTTCGTTCTTGGTTAAGTATTTCATAACTAAGGACTTTATCCTTTTTTTGTATACTAGAGTTTAGGATGTGTATACATTTCGTCAAGATTTCAACATCAGCTTACCTAAGAGTATCTCGAGATAATTTTGATTATTTTGTATAAATATAAATATCTATCCTTATATATTGTATCGTAGGATTATTAGAATAGAAAGAATAATGGTTTTTTATCAAAGTAATTGTCTAGTCTAACAGAATCCGAAGCACCTTGCTTTTTGTAAAACGGAGCATTTTTCATTAAATTCGATATTGGCAAATTTCGCGATTGACTAGAGATGTTTATCGTAATCTTTATATACATTTTAAGGTTTTATAATATAATGTTTCAGAAAATGTTACTTTTCCTTATTTTGCATGTAAGTTGATATATTCTATTAAAAATAGTATTAATCACATATGAGTGTGAATATATAAATATTACTCTCAGAGTGTTTCGTTTCTGATAGATATTGCCATAAATTTCTAATAGAGTTATTCAAATAACAATATATTTTTTTCCAATGCAAATATTCGAATAGCAAGATATTTTTCTCCAGTGCTGTCATTCTGTTGGGTCAAGATCTATTCCGAGTAAACTTGGCACCTATCGATTAAACCAACCTCAATATGATATATTGTTTAACACACGACAGAGTAGATGCTAGCAGAAGAAAAAATTCATGAAATTATCAACAAAATGAATAGCAAAGCCAAAGTGAATATTCATTACCAAATGTATAATTTGCCGAGGACATATTTTTCTAGGACCTTGGTTCAAAATATATTAACAGCATCCGTTGGGAAAATATTTGTATTGAAAATATGGTTACTGAACACGGTTCATGAAGTTACACCTCTATATTACATTCCATTGCAAGATGCGATTTTAATATTTCTTTTATTTTACTTTTTTTTCCTGATAGTGAGTTATATGAAACATTATTGAGGATAAGTACTAAAATGTATCGAATATATTAATAGAACATGCTTTTTATTATATTTCGATTTGCACATTAATATATATTCGTCTCGGAGGGCCTCTGGGTAGACATGATTATAGACATAACTGATGCGCGATTTAGTTTCAGGTCTCAGATTTTATTTTAGACAAAATTAATATTAGTTTGCTCTACTGCAGACGGAAATCGATATTTACTTGAGAAATGTCTCTTCATTATGTGTGCATGTGAGTGTGTATGTATTTATGTACGTGTGTATGTATGTATGTATGTATGTATGTATGTATGTATGTATGTATGTATGTATGTATGTGTGTATGTATGTATGTATGTATGTGTGTGCGCGTGTGTGTGTGTAAGTATAGTGCATATTTACACACAGAAAAACAAACACACACGCATGTATACAAACACACACGCACTCATATATATGTATATATATATATATATATATATAGAGAGAGAGAGAGAGAGAGGGAGAAAGAGGAGGCTACAGACACATACCTGTAAAGGGTGGTTGTTGTGCGTGTGTATGATGGAGACGTTAGAATGTCCTATGAGGGGACTAAAGAGTGAATCCCTGTTGATATTTAGCCCGTACCTGCTAATTAAAATCTCACCGACGTCAAGATTGTCTTGTAAAACGTATAGGGTCAAACCAACACTCAATGCTAATCCATTATTTGCAGGGATTGATTTAGGTGACCATGGCCATGTGCAATTATTCCATTTCATGACATAAGTGCAACTAAAGTGAAATTAAATCAATTTTCTTTCTATGTAACACCGCTAGTGTTAAATTGCACGACACCTTTAAAAAGGCATTGGGTAGAAATATCCCAGTTATAAATGGCGGGATTCTAAGTTATTGAGTGCTACTTTTAGCGTAACGCGAAAACTGTGATGACTGAAGCAGTTCTATGTAAATGCAAAGATGCTTCAATGTCCGTATTACTTTCAATCTAAACAATATTAAGCAAAACATTAACGAACCATTGTTATCACATTTCAAGATAGACATTTAGTTATGAATACAACCAATACCACGAAGACAGAGTTTTAATAATGGTTGCTGATAGAACATGAAATATTACATAAAGAATTTATGTATTTGTGTCTTAATATAATTTGTGTGCAAGTCTAATAATATTTATTTTATTAGCTTTTTACGATGCAGTTGTCTATTGAATACGTATTATATATACGGAGAGATACAACACAGACACGCAAAGATATTTGCTTTGTGTCTATCTCTTTTGTTTGTGTGTGTGCATGTGTGTGTGTTCGTTTGTGTGATTGTATTTCTATATACCTGAGTGTTATGTCGATAACCTAAGTAAACGGAAATACTAGCATTAAAGAAAATTCTTAGAGAAGCATGCTCTGCATGTATTGAGGGCTTTCTCCACAGGAATCCTAATGAAGTCATGATCCCAAAAATGTTCCCAGATAATTTGGGGCTTTTCAGTAATAATTGAGTAAGTACGAATTTTTCGCCCGTAGAAAATAGTACTAAGAAATTAATGGACGACATTTGATTGAACGCCATCTTTCTGGAAGATACATTAGTCTTTATTTCGGTTGTGTAGTTCGTCCTTCTGTCATTTACGCTTTGTCTCCTTTAAACTTCCTTTTTGACGCGAGCAGAATGTCTGTGTTGGTCTGTTAAACAGGATAATGAAAACATAAATGCTTTGTGCAACCAATCTTACTGTATTGAGTGTTATCATCCGGGTTTCAAAAGAAATAAAAATTAATACCTAAAAGGTATTTTGCGCCATAATTAAACATGTCACATTTAAAGTCAAACGTAATTCATCATTATTCATGTACTTTTGTTTTGATCCGAAGTTGAAATGCATTTTGTTTTTTAACAAAACAGTGATGGCCAATGAAGGAAACTTTTGTGTAAACTGTTCACAAGTCATCTATCGATTTCTAGTTGTTGGTGATTGTCAATTATTTCTTACGCGCAGGTTAAACGTGTTACTTCCTCTCTTCACCTACAAATAAACCTGGATAGAGTTGCAGTGATTCCTTGTTTGCGTTGATGTAAATAAGTGTCCTTTGAATTCTATGAAGTTGTTTAAAGTATGATTTATGGAGAAGTAAACTAGATCTATTATATCTTATCCACTTTCCTTCCTTTTTGAAGTCATCTGTATTTGAGAATTTCATGAAAGTATTTAAGTTCTTAATTTATAATTTAACTTTTTGGCTCTGTATAATATTTAACAAGCGCTTCCCAAATTTATTACAGATACTAAAATTGATGGAATGTGAATAAAAAAGCAGATAATAAATTAAAGTGATCAAAATGTCTGGACTAATATATACACAGATGCAAACAATGACTTAAGATATCAAGATTCAGTTTGCTCAAGACACACACAAATGCACATACATACATACAAACACATCGCACACGTACGCACGCGGGTACATACAAAAACGACGGGCTTCCTTCAGTTTCCGTTTACCTAATCTACTCACAAGAATCGGTCGACTAGAGTCTATCGTAGAAGACACTTTCTCAATATGTCGCACAGTGAGATTAAATGCGGAGTCATGTTTTAGAGAAGCAAGTTTCTTACCACACCACCGCACCTGCACATATATGCGCATGCGTGTATGTGCGCACGTCTATGTGTATTTATATGTGTAAAGAAAACGCAACGAGTGAAGACACATTATCAGGTTTACACGTGTTTCGAATAGCTTGGCCCATTGCTATGCGTATTTAATTGATTCAGTATTAGATCGATTAATGAGCCTGATGCACAGCGCAGCGAACTATCAAGTTATTGTTCTGAAAGCTAAGAAGCTGTCGCTAAAATGTTTATATATTGAAATAATGTGCGAAGATGTCAAAAAGCTATATATATACCAGACCGCAGTATTCATTTTATTGCCAGTTTTCGGTCCATGTTCAAGGAAGGTATAGGTTATCAGATTCTCTCAGTTTAATTAGAAAGAAGAATTTTTAATAAATGATACAGTGACTAAACAATTAGTTATAGTACCTGGCAGCTTGTAAATAGCTGTTAATGCATACGAAGAGTATGCATTAGTAAGAGTAAGTTACTAAGGAATACGAATCTGTCTATTTGTATCATGTTGCGATAATTAAATAGTAGTTGTATTTGGGAAAACTTGGAATGTTGGACTTAATGAATGTGAGCAATGCAGAATAAATTTATTATGCTAATTTATTAGATTAGAGCCGCATCTAAGAATTTGCAGTGTTTCCTTGAGTCACAAACTACGTCTAAAATGCCCTCTGTTATATGGCTGGGCGCTATCTTCCATACACTATTGTATAGATCATATACTATTCTCCCTGAGGCTCCAAACAAACTTGATAATGTGTGGTGGTATTCTTTAGTTATATATTTAAATAAAGTCTTACGATTATGTATTCGAGATTTGAACTTCGTTGTGCAAGCACCTACGCATGATGCATTTTCATGCGTTGTTACATAGCACTTGTAAATTACATCTTTTATTTGGCATTGGTTAGAAACACTTTTGACGCATCCAATAATTAAAACATTGATTTCGTCTGTTATTATATGAGCTTGTATTCACTAGGTTTATATACTTCTTAGCACTAATATGAGATGAGATAACTGCCCCTCCCCAATATCACGTCCAGACAGGTTTCCCATACAAACACACATTTCATCCAAACTACATATCCCCGACACATTACTTGTAAACACAAATTGTTTGTTACTAACATAATATGGAGTAACTATATGGACACAGATCTCCACCTCTGAGACAATTTTCCACAAAGATCACATTCACCATTTTAGCAAAGAGAGTAATCGTTGAGAGATGTCCTAACCGAAGCGCTTGTGCACTTCTGTATGGTCTCTTGGATCCCAACTCGTACAGGCTTTACCGAAACGAACCTTGTGGAAGATTTCATGTGGAGAGCCACGACTAATTTGCAGAGAACACACTCCCTTATCATTCGTCGGCTCCCTAGACTCATCTCCCGAACTTGTTAACTCATCACCTCATTGGTGGGGATTGATGGGATCCGTGCTCCCCTTCGTGCTCTTGATCCATTCATCCCATTTCTGCTGGGTAGAGCGCTGTCCTCGTAGTGTACTCGTAGTCTGCGATGAATTTCAGTCCCTGACACATATTCAGACCGAGAGGAATCAGATCTCTGCGCTCTGTTCTTCCTCGGTGTGCACTAGCAGCGGAGATGTTCTATCTGTTCTGTAACGCAAGAAAGAAACAAACTGGAAAGATCCAGGTCAAATCTCGGTTGCGTAACCACAAGCCTACCACTTTTCAAAATGCAAGCGCTGAAGACAGTGCGACCCACCCAATAAGTTACAAACATATGCACATTCTTTTACTTCCTTTCATATATAAACGTAAATGACTTTTTCTATTCCTGAACATTATACTAATACATTTGTTTGTTTTGTACACCACCTGTCTTCGTCTTTTGGTTTTTTTTTCGTAAACTCTCCCTATATATATATATATATATATATATATATATATATATATATATATATATATATATATATACAATAATCCTACAGCTTTTAGATATACTTGTCTATTCTAGGCACAAGATCCAAAATATTGAGGAGGGCGCCAGTCGATCAAATCGACCCCAGTACGCAACTGGTACTTCATTTATCGACTCCGAAATTATGAAAGGCAAAGTCGACCTAGGCGAAATTTAAACTCAGAACGTAAAGCCAGACGAAATAACGCTAAGAATTAGCCCAGCGTGCCAACGTTTCTGCCAGCTCGCCGCCTTCTTCAACTATTAGATATACATATATATACATGATTATGCACACAAACACACGTACATAGGTAAGCATATATGTATATGTGTGTGTTTGTTTGTGAGTGTGTGTGGAAAAACTTTTATATCATTGCTAATGATTCATTCGTCTTTGATATTAAAATTCCTTTGTTATTAAAATTCCTCGAAATTATTAGATCCTGTAAATAATTATATTACATTTAGCTTGGGAAACGACTCCCTTCTCCAACTCCTAGGCTATTTTAATTGTCATTCATGATATAACGATTAAATACACACACACACACACACACACACACACACACACACACACACACACACACAACACACACATATACACGCGCATATTCCAAAATGTTAGTAGATATGAGTCTGTACGTTCTGATTTTTGTTTATAAAACTGCACACATTTAACACGTTACATATTTAATTGAATGATTTTTAATTTCAGACATTTATTCACTACTTCAACTAAAATATCAAACATATCGTTTATTATTGTGCACCGTCACTGCATGTTTAAAATAAATCGATCTTCCACGGAAGTTTTCCTATTGTCAAAACATATGCAAATTAATATATGAATGTCATTACATACATTTGTGTTTATAAGATAGAGCAATCACCTATGGAACATCGAAGTTGTAAAATAACACTCAGCGGGTTTAATCTTCTGGATTACGAGAGAACTGCTGATTGGCAAACACATGTTCAACACGAGGCTAGAATCGTTATTTCTTTGACGTGTTCATTTATTATATCTTCCATTTAATATATCTACGAAAAGTCGGTCATGCTGTAAACCGACAGTTTCTATGCCAACTCTATGGAGCCCACCTCATTATACAATTCTTTACCTTTCAGCACCACTTACCAATAGTGTCTCGTATTAAACTTTTTCTTTCACAGCTAAAATCCCTCTCTTTTCAAGCGCTTCTAACAAACACACGACTTCAACTTGACATTTATAGCAGTGACTACACCAGCTTTCAAACGTCTACAAATGCCATAAGATTGTTTCTTTTTCTCTGATGAACCGTTAATTAATGGCTGCTAAGTAAAGGAATAACTTCAGAATCAATGATTTATATATGAATACAGTGTATAATATTTGATACAAAGGACATTAATGTTACATTATAATTAATTTTCAACAATGAATGTTTTATTGATGAGAGAAAATTAAAAGGAAAGCTCATTGAAGTCTTCGCGGCCGTATGTCCCGTTAAGGCTGTATTATCACTTCCAATAAATATATTTATTTGAGAAATGGACATCATCTGTGAGAAAATCAGAAATTGTTACCCATTATTTTGTATTTAGAAACACGTACA
>NC_043007.1:6644390-6656890 GCF_006345805.1 Octopus sinensis | reverse complement strand
CAATTTAAGCAACACCAATGATGATTCATAACAAATAATACTTCCATTATTATTATCTCTCTACTTTCAGTCAATACTTTCCAACACGCAGTAATTTGTATATATATATTAAAATATTTTTTTTAGTATATTTGGCAATATTATAGACTGCAGCGGTAAGTAATTTGCTCAGCATATACTATTGGGTCGTCTGGAAAGACCGTGCGATAGTTCTGTTTTTAAATGCATCGCAAAACACTTGTAAGCTTGGTAAGACTAATCTGTTGGAATCGCTTTGAACGTTGTAACATACAGGTTACGTCTCACATAAAAAAGTGAGTATATCTCTTATTTGTATCCGCCCTTATCAAGTTCAGAATTGGAGAAAGAAGAAATGCATTTTAGTCACGTAGGGGAAAACACAGCAGAAACATCTTAAACCGTTTTTGAGGCATTCGGTGAATGTGTTGTAGCGTAAAAGGCGCAAGTCGCCCTGGAAGACCTTCAGATTTAGACAACAATCTTATGACTTGAAAATTCACGCCCACATAAAAGGTGGCATTTACAATTATACTGTTGTCATACTGCTAATCATATGGTTTATTTAAGATCAGACATAATCGAACAGCTACATCCGTGAACACTCATTAATATTTCCGAATAAATTATTAAGTGCATATATATATAGTATTCCTTTCTGAAAGTAGCTCGGAAAGATATTTGGCAGCTAGCAGTTCTTAGCAAAGCGGTGACCATTTCCTGAAGCACAATTTACTTCCTTGTTATATTTGTCTTGATGATTATCATGCTGTTTAGTTTCTTGTCAGCCTCGGTGGACCATACCTATAACCAAAGATATTTAGGCTATAACTACCATCGAATCTTTTCGGATATCTGGGTTAAGAATTTTAAATGTGTCCTCTTTTGAGATGTGGTCTAAGAGAGATTTGACCGCTATTATTTCTAGCAGTCAATTCTGTCAACTGTATAGAGGCAACGTCATTTATTCTGTGATGGTTTCATAGTTCTTCCTCTTCAATTTGATTTTATTGAGAATTTTTGGTATTATTGCTTAATGATTTTAACCATTGTATTAAGGGATTAACACCTGATTTTATAAATATTCAACATTTAAAGCGGAAGCCTCAAGGAACTGCCAGAATTAACGTGAAATTTGGTGTTCAGGAATGTATTAAATGTGGCAAAACATTGAAGGAATTTCTATGCGGTTGCGCAACCTGCCAAGTGTTGCAAGAAAAATCCTTTAAATTGTATTGGTCTGGCATAAAACAGATGTATTGTATAACTAAAAGTTTTCTTTATGAGATTATAACATTGTTCGCTAAATGAGTTATTGCATCTGTTCGATCATGGCTGACTTAAGCTGAGAAGCGTCAACTTAAACATAGGAAAATTTATGCAGACGACATATTGATCACGTGTTTACATAGAGATGATAATATGTTGGAGAGTCAAAAATATAAAACACAATCATATTGCGAAATAAAAGTTGAAGGCTTACATGATTATCCGATCAGCGCGAAAGAGCAGCTAGATCTTCCTCAAATTAAACCAAGCCTTCTTAAAATGAGATGGAATGATCAAAGGGTGATAGAGTACGAGATATTTTTGAGAAAAATATATATAGACAATACAGTGAACACAGCAGGGATGTTTTGATCATACAATTAATAAATCACAAACGGCCTGTGGTTCAGCCTCAACAAAAATAACAAAAAATAAAAACATTGTGTTGATGGAATTTCGTAGACTTTTCTTTTCTTTACAAAATACAATACAATACAAACAAGTTGTTTGCGCCGCACAAAAGAGATTTTAAAAGAGAATTTGTTGTTAATTTATTCTCAGTAACATAGCGCTGATTTTAAAAATAAGGATGTTCAGTCAAATTTACAGACATGTTTCATTAATGATTTATCAAGGAATATAATCAACATTTTTTTAAGGAGAGGTTTATAAATTTAGTTGACAGAAAATTTCCGATTTGAACTAATTAGTTTAAATTAGAAATAAAAAAAATATCGAGAGAATAAAAACTGCGTAAATGTGAGTATAGGAATATATCTAGATATGAGAAATCATTGAACACATATACATACACCGACTTCTACACATAAAGTATGTATGTTGATGTATATATATACTAACGCACATCCAAACATATGCGAGCGAGCACACACACACACACACACAAACACACACACACACACACACACACACACACAAACACACACACACACACACACACACACACACACACCACACACACACACACCACACACACACACATATATATATATATATATATATAAAGAGAGAGAGAGAGAGAGAGAGAGAGAGGAGGAATATTAAAAGACATATTTGGATATAGATGTATACATTAAACGAAAAGAGAAAAACCGAATACATTGAAAACATATTTTAGTTGAACAGAAGATTCTTCGTTGATTAATGGATACAAAATGCCAAAAGGCTTGTCTTTTCGTTACATAAATTCTGGTTACAGAATTCCATATGTAAAACTACTAATTTTGCTCTGGTGAATATTCGGATAAGTTTTAACAATTTCACAAACTAAGAACGATAACTATTTTTCAGAGAATGCCAGCATATACGCGTTCCCATCCCATTCGCTAATCTCGTTGATGCTTCCACTATTTCAACTGACTTTGCCTTTTATGGACCTTACCATACTTGCTTTCATCAAATCTCTCTCTCTCTCCTCTCTCTCTCTCTCTATATATATATATATATATATATATATATATATATATATATATATATCAATACAACTGACCTGTATCTTGTTTTCTGCTTCACTTCACTGCCGGTCTTATTTTTGTTCATATTTTTGCTCATGGACTTATACGGTATTTTGTTCTTCCTTATAACATCACTACTTTCTTTGGCTTCTACTGTATTACTAATCCGTGTAATGTAATGGCCCAGTGGTTAGGGCAGCGGACTCGCGGTCGTAGGATCGCGGTTTCGATTCCCAGACCGGGCGTTGTGAGTGTTTATTGAGCGAAAACACCTAAAGTTCCACGAGGCTCCGGCAGGGATGGTGGTGATCCCTGCTGTACTCTTTCACCACGACTTTCTCCCACTCTTACTTCCTGTTTCTGTTGTACCTGTATTTCAAAGGGCCGGCCTTGTCGCTCTGTGTCACGCTGAATATCCCCGAGAACTACATTAAGGGTACACGTGTCTGTGGAGAGCTCAGCCACTTACACGTTAATTTCACGAGCAAGCTGTTCCGTTGATCGGATCAACCGGAAGCCTCGTCGTCGTAACCGACGGAGTGCTTCCATCATTTGATTTTTAATTGTTATTACGGCCTTTGGACTTAAGTATTAGCTTTTTGTGATATACATTATTCTTCTACACCCTGGAACGAGTGTAATATATTCATGAAACTGGTCTTTTTAGAAAAACATCATTTTATACTGTAGCTCGAGCAGCAAAAGCCTTAGTCAAATCGCTTGACTATTATCTTAGAAGCGTAGGAGAGAAGCGCGTTTTTTGCTAGTCCTAGATACACAGCAATCACAAAAGAATGTGTGTGTTTCATTAAGGACTCACTCGTATCACCAACGTCTTTTGACAATTCGTACAGGGTCCATACGGCTCTACAAAAGGAAAACTGAAAGAAGATACGGACTACGATCATTACTCTTACTAAATTTACAGGTAAAAGTAATATCGTCTTTGAAATGTTGTGAAGGATAAAATTCATCACATAAAAGTTGGTGATTCATGATATATCTATAACAAGACTCTAAGTCTCGACTCAAACTAAATCATCCTTGTTATGAACAACAATTCTTTGCTTAAACAACTGACGCCGAATAAATTAAATTAGCAACCTTCAAATTTCTACGTCATGCGCGCACACGTTACTCCCTCTTCTGCCATAGACTGCCATAATATACACTCACCAATTCTATATTTCTGAGCATGCAGTAATATACGATTCAAATCACTTACTGTGACGTCTGGCTTATACCAACCACATAGTATCAAATTTCCAAGAACTTTACCAGTATTCAATTGGTAACTGTTGAAAGAATAAGCTGCAAAGCTGGACACGGCAGAATCTGAAATCTGAGCGTAAATAGAAGAAACGCCACAAAGCATTTCTGGGAAAATAGTCAAAATAAAGGGTTTGACCCGAGCAAAAAAAAAAAAAAAAGAGGAAAAAATAGTGTAATAGGTGTAAAATAATTTGCTGTAAACGAATATGAAGAAAATGCACGCTCGCGAACGGAGGTCGGGGAGAGAACTCGGAAAATTCACATCGTCGAACCTTTACACTATTTTTTCTTTTATTTTGTCAAATATTTATTTTCTTTTACTTTGTCAAACCCTTTAGTTTGACGGATTTTACTAAGTCAACATATTATATGTATTTATCTTTTAGTACCACACCAGCATTCACAATTTATAAAGTTATTTTTCTAACAGCATAAGCTTCGCATACGATCATGAATATATTTCCCAATATTGCATACAAACGCACATGCTCTCCACGAACCTCACATCTTTATACTTCACTATCACAGCAGACACTTGAGCATTCCGTCCTCTAAACACCTAAAACCACACCAACTCTGATAGCTTCTCAACTCATTCTACAAGCACCTTACCTTCTATAACACTTTGCATTCATTCTCCATCATTGCATAGACAACCAAATATTTACACCTTCTTGTTCACACATTTCATTCCCTATTCACTGTCAGGCAAACACAGAAATCTACGTCATTTCAACTCACACTTGTCGTACATACATAAACTTTGCTTCAAGGCACACTCCTTCACTAATTTCCATACAAACCTGACACGTGCACTACGTTTATCATATGTTCAAAGTTGTCGGCTAAAAACGCCATTACTGCATCCATTCTCCTTACGAATATTGTGCATGGTCTTTATATTGCTTTATATAACCAAGGCGGCGAGCTGGCAGAATCGTTAGTACGCCGGGCGAAATGCGTAGCCCTATTTCGTCTGCCGTTACGTTCTGAGTTCAAATTCCGCCGAGGTCGACTTTACTTTTCATCCTTTCGGGGTCAATAAATTAAATACCAGTTACACATTGGGGTCGATGTAATCGACTTAATCCCTTTGCCTGTCTTTGTTTGTCCTCTCTATGTTTAGCCCCTTGTAGGCAATAAATAAATAAGAAACGTTAGCACGCCTTTCCTCCTTTCGGGGTCGATAGATTAAGTACCAGTTGCGTACTGGGGTCGATCTAATCGACTGACCCGCCTCCCTCAAAATTTCGTGCTTGGTGCCTAGAGTAGAAAAAAATGTCTTTATATATTCTTTCCCTTCTCGATTCTTTTACCGTCACTAAGGATTTCAGACCGCATCGGCAATCACTTTGTCATTTTTTTTTTCCCAGTACACGGAAACAAAGCTGAGATTTTACGGTAAGACTTTTATGTTTAGCTACGACTGGGCTGCGGATATGTCAATACCTTGAAGAGTGTAATTAAACAAACTGACCCCGGCAATTTTTTTATTAAGTCACAACGGATACTTTTGCCAATTCCCTGCGTTACTCACACGTAAACGAAACATCTGCAGCAGTCAAATGGTGTGGAGTCAAACAGATATACTCTCTCTCTCTCTCTCTCTCTCTCTCTCTCTCTCTCTCTCTCTCTCTCTCTCACACACACACACACACTCACATCTGCATGTATACACACATACCTGTGTATATATACGCATACGTATACACAAAAGTCTTCCACATATTTTCCGTAAACCAAATTCCTTTATATGGCATTGAACAAGGCAGAGCTAAAGTAGGAGACATTTTCCTATGCTGCCACGCATTGCAACTGAACCCAGAATCAAGTGGTTGCCAGGACAGCTTCTTAATCACCGCGTCGTGATCGCGCCGTTGTTAGTAGAACTTTTCCACCCCACCCCATCTTCTACTCCATTTCTTCCACTGACTTACCCCACATATCGTAACAAAATGTATATAAAACAGGCAAAAAATACACTACAATATAAATTTGCTTTTATTACATAAAATAATGTTTATTATGTGATTTAATTAGCATATATAACAGATTTTGTTGCACTCATTACAGCCTTACGAATCAAGGAAAAATTCGAATCTGTAATGATTCAAATATAATATAAACAGAACATGGCATGTCTTCATGTAATCACACCTGTTTTCTCCCTGATTAATTAACAAATTTATCTTTGAGATTAATTTAATAAAATATTCTTAGAACAATTCGACGGTTAATTACATTTATGTCAATTAATATGGGTCAATAATAGTATGTTCTTTAGTTCTTGGCATTCATTTAGCCGACACACAAACACGATGTTGTAGGTTCACAATCTCTGTAAGTTACACGTGCATACACACGGACAAACACACACACATATACAAAAAGATATATACGCATATATGCGTCTTTATACATGCATATATATACACACATATATATACACACATATACATACACAAGCACACACATATATATAGCCATGTATGCATACATATACATATATACCAATATATAAATATATATGTACATATATTTATGTGTATATATATATATATAAATACATATATATATACATGCATATATATATATGTATGTATGTATATTTAATGTACACACATGTACACGTACACAAGAGTAGTTGAGTTGGCATGTTGGAATGCTAACATTAATACATACATACATATATATGTGTTTGTGTATAGATGCATATATAGATATACATATATATATATATATATTTAGTTGTCAATTATATTTTGCGATTCCGTACTGCTACTGTTTACTTCTCGCTCAGAGATTTAATATTGTATGTATGTATATACATACATACATACATATATATATATATATATATATATGTATGTATGTATGCATTTTTATGTTTACACATACACCCATACATATATGCGTATAGGTCTAGAATCATGTGAGCACCAATTTTCGGCAATATCATTAGCATTAATATTGTTGCATTTCTTCCATCCATTTTCTAATTAATGTTACTTATTACAATTTATTGTTGCAATTATTGTTATCATCAATATTAATATTGTTGTTGTTGTTATTATTATTATTCTTGTATTATTATTAATATTATTATTATTATTATTATTATTATTATTATTATTATTATTCTCATTATTATTATTATTATTGTTATTATTATTGTTATTATTATTATTGTTATTATTATTATTTTATTATTATTATTATTATTACTATTATTGTTATTATTATTATTATTATTATTATTTACTTATAGCAATTTAATTTTGTAAATTACACATAATTTGCGTTATTATTCTGTTGATTCATTATCTTATCGACGCCTGTTATTGATTATTGTTTCGTGCATGCAACAAATATTTCGATCAATCCTCAATGGCAACACACTAAGAGAAAACCAGTCCACAAACAGCTGAATAGCAATGTCGTTTGTGTTTGCGTATGTGTGTGTGTGTGTGCAAATATCTGCATGCGTTTGTATGTATATATATATATATATATATATAACCCGTCAAATATATATATATATGTGTGTATGTGTGTGTGTATATATTTGTCCCCCAACATTACTTGACACCCGATGCTGGTGTGCCTACGTCCCTATAACTTAGCGGTTCGGCAAAAGAGACCGATAGAATAAATACTAAGCTTACAAAGAATAATTCCTGGAATAAGCCCCGAGCCGCGTAAACTAAGAAGGAGAGTAGAGGAGGCGGTCGGAAAAGCCATCTTGTATATATGGCTGAAGCGGGAACACCGAAAATGGCTTGAAAGTCATAAACACGCCGACGGGAAATAACATCATTAGGTGAGACAAGTTGACTGACAGGTGACGGTCGTTTAGGGAAATCGTGGGCTTAAACTACGCGCCTGCACTTGTCAGTTAAGATGAGACAGTGTCACGTGACAGGTATTTAAAGAGAGAAACCAGTCAGTCGCCCGCTGACACTCGTTGACGACACATCGAAGAGGCCAGGGAACAGAAGAAAGAAGAAGACATGCACCCAACACCAGAGCTGAAGACGCCTCCGAAAGGCGGGGGCATCAAAACGGTAGAGGAGTAGGGGCCGAAACCAGACGTGGTTCTTCCTGATGATGTCTTGAGCTAACTGGATCCTATAAAGGAGCTGTTGTGGTAGCAGACCACGAAACACGGTTGCAATTCCTCCACTACTAAGCTTGCAAAGAATAATTCCTGGGCTTCGGAATCTACTGCACTTTATCTGGACGCTCTCTCCGTTAAGTCTGTGAATGCAGCCATAATCTTTGCCTTCAATTCACCTTTGGTGTTACAAAGAGTTTTGTTGGTCTCTCACCCAACCGCGCCCTACACATAATAATCAAGGGAGTTGCAGTCTGGGGAGTTAGGTGTCCAGATTTTAGGGATGGTATGGTCGTAGAAATTGTCTGACAGCCATTAACTGGGTTCTCCTGCTTGTGTGGCATGGTGCAGATTTCTCTTCCCATGTATAGGGTCATGCAGCGGCTACTCCTTTGACCAAGGGCAGGACTACCACCTCCAGTACTGCCTACTAGATGTAGTCCTCCCTGTTGACTTTGAAGCCGCGTGGGAAGATAAATGGAGGCATAACGTCACCATCACTGGTGATTACTCTAAACATCATAACGACTGGATGTTTAATATTTATCACTCTCCGTACATGTCCTCAGATTGCTCTGTCCTCAAATTGATACCCAAACATCCTGAAATATTCGTAATGGAGCTTCCGGCGCGAATGCCAAGCAGTACAGCATGTCGTATCCAAATTTGTGACGGAGTGAATTGCATCATGGTGCTGTTTTTCTCACAGACAGGGCCCAACGGACTCTACTATACTGTGTAGTCGATAAGGTAGAAAAAAAAAAAAAACAATGCACATGCGCAAAATAAAAAATACAAAATGTCGACAATTCACTCATCACAAGCTGTATATATGTGTGAGTGCGCGAATGAATGTGTGTGGATGCGTATATATATAATTATATATATATATATATATATATATATATATATATATACATATATACATACACACATGTATACACACTTGCACACACACACGCACATACTTTCGAGGAAATGTATACTTACAAAATATAATGTTTGGGGGAAAATATGATACTTTTTGTTCGGACGTTATTCATCCAAGCTGTATGATTCGTTGTTTGTACTTTCGTTTCCATGCCAAATGTTGTCTGAAGTTGTCATCATAACATCCAGTAGGGGTTTTAATTGAGAACACCACACAAACTACGAAGGAAACCATCTCCGAAATATAAACAGTAATCCCTCGACATTTGAGGGTTTTACGTTCCAAAACTTCCTCCAGAAAAAATTAACAACCCAAAAAAATATAAATATATATCGGCGGATGAAACCCGGATATACTAAGGAGTCCGAGATACAAATTTATATATATTAGCCAGAAAAATACGCGAAGTACTGAGTGCGCGATTGGTGAACCGCGATATTGCGAGGGATTAGTGTAATGTAGATGCAGGAACGCAAGTGTTTGCCATTGACACACAGAATACCACGTGGATCACACCGCTATGAGTCCTTCCTCATTACTCTTACGGGTTACAATTATCTTTTCAGCACGCAAAGCAAATTAGGCATAATGAGGGAGCGCATTCTTTCTCTCATTAACCTGGAAATTAAAAGCGTACGGCGTCCCTGTAATTGAGTTTATAAGCAAAATCTCCTCGAAACTTATTAAGTTTGATATTGTCAACTTTTATTTCTACGCATCCACATTTGTAGACAATCCTTTTAAAGCTCTAAAGTTCGGGAAACAGTTTCTTAAAATCAGTAACTTGTAAGAGTAGCGAACTATAGAACGCCAACGACTTACGTTTTAAAATATGGTTAATACTATCAAATAAGATAGATGGGTAACTCGCTTTTCAGCGTTTCGAAGGGCGGCAACGACAGACAAAAGGTATCTGGAATTCAAGATTATTTATTGATAACAACTCATAAACAGAAACACTTCTTATATCTGACAGCAGCTCAAAATAAAAAAAAAACAATAAAAAAACAATGGTTCGGAAGATTGGCTTCTCATACAGTATTGAAAAACCACAATTTTTGTAACATTCAGAATGGGTCTGGTAGCTATGTTCCAGGAGATTAGCCCAGATATATCTTCTTTCGCTCAAATAATTTATAACAATTTTCTTACATATTACATGTGATCTTCAGATTGGTAAGAAATATTTCTTTGGAAAATCAAACGAGCAGAAGATTTATATATCTATATATATCTATATCTATCTCTCTATCTATCTATCTATCTATCTATCTATCTATCTATTTATCTATCTACTTATCTCTCTCTCTCTCTCTCTCTCTCTCTCTCTCTCTATATATATATATATATATATATATATATATATATATATATGTAGACATAGATATGGATATACATATATAGATATATACCCGTAAGACCTACAACTACCCCTGCTACAATTAGAACACCAATGGCATATACAAGGAGACACAGCTGCTCATTAACCGTTAGGGAAATTCTTTTAATACTCTCTCCTACAATGCTGAATCGCTATCCAGGATTTTCTTCTCCTTTATATTAGAGTATATGGATAATTTATCATTCATCCGCAAAATAGAGATACCAGAGGACAGAAAATAAAATGGGTTAGTCCACTCACACAAAAGATATTACTTCGTGATTTGTATATTTATAGAGCACGACATCACGATTTAATATAGATACCCACAGATTTTTCAGTGCTTATACTGTTAACAATAGTAATACATGCTAAACTTGGTCCCAGCATTACACGGCAGTTTACATTTATGACATCTATCCAAGCAAATCTCTCTCAAATTTAGTTTAAATTTAGTCAATTTGCCACTGACGAAATTTTGCTTTCGCAGAACCGTAGTATTTAGAGTTACTTCCAAATGTTATTCAAATGAAATGTATATAAGGATCACCGTCAACCACATCAAAATGCATTATAGGTGGTATCTACAATTTTTTGTATCCTACACTTTAATGACCTGCTTAATTTAGAAAATAAACAACAGAGCAAAGATTTCCCTTCTTAACGTTGGTCATCGTCGGTAGGTCCCACCATATTCATCGGTTAATAGCCGTAGGATCTGCCTCTTTAAAATAAAATTCCATTTAATAAAGCAGCTCCCTCTATCCTCAAAGAGTAATTTAGGTATCATCATAACTGAAGTCATTTTCCCATGCAGTATTTTCCAAACATCTGACTCTGAAAATAATGCCAGGAAAACCAAGATGTGAAATTCTTTCAAATGGAAGGTATGCCTCAGATTGAATGCTAGATAACAGCAAAGCGACCATGGCATAATGATGCCTTTAATTGATCTTAACAGCAGCCCGCGTGAATTTCGATTGCGTAATCAGTCACAACTAATAAGAATCTCGCCTTCAAGATATATAACTAGTGACCAACTTTCAAGATGAATGATGCAAAAGATGCAACGATTCTGGTCATCCAATTGATTAGACACTTTTCTTAATCCTCGAGATATTACGATATGAGTCTCATCAGCTGCTAATATATTCCAAACAAAATCACTCATCTGTACACTGACACATGCACACACTTATATACATGTATATATATATATATATATATATATATATATATATATATAATATATATTATATATAATATATATATTATATGTATATATATATATATATATAATATATATATATATATATATATATATATATATATATATATATATATATATATATATATATATAATATATATATATACTAGCTGAGGGAAGGCGGCGAGCTGCCAGACACGTTAGCGCGCCGGACGAAATGCTTAGCGGTATTTCGTCTGTCGTTACGTTCTGAGTTCAAATTCCGCCGAGGTCGACTTTGCCTTTCCTGCTTTTGGAGTCGATAAATAAAGTACCAGTTTCGCACTGGGGTCGATGTAATCCACTTAATCCGTTTGTCTGTCTTTGTTTGTCCCCTCTGTGTTTAGCCCCTTGTGGGCAATAAAGAAATATATAGATACTAGCTGAGGTACCCGATAATGATTTACCGTCAATAAAATGTCTATTGATAGCCATGAAACATTTTCATCAAATTTAGACATTTTGCAAAGATTTTAAATCTATATTAACGAGTAGGACTAATTTGACGAAAAAAGGAGCAGAGTCTGGCATTGAACCCGTGTCGTCGTCATTTTTGTGCATTTGCGTAAAATGGCGGAATTTTACGCTTTCAGACAAATTTTGTCAAATTGATGTCATGACGGATAGTGTGCAAAATGCCTCAATTTTGCTTGAGAAATAAAATGTTCTTACCTAATCAAAATCCGAAATTGAAACAATCACCTGTAGCAAATCAAAACGATTCGCATTGAAATGCAGAATGGAGGAAGTTTTGGAACGTAAAACCCGCGAAAGTCGAGGAATTGTTGAACTG
>NC_043007.1:6626890-6639390 GCF_006345805.1 Octopus sinensis | reverse complement strand
ATGTTTTGAGATTTCCAGTCCTGAGACGAAAGATAAATATGGCAGATATGTAAATGTCAGCATAGCGAGTGTTTACTCAATATAATAAAGCAGTCTAGAAGATTTGATTCACATGTATCTATAACAAATCTATCTACAACAGAAGGTATTGTAGATTTGTTTAGATATACAAATATATAACCAGTGTTAATCTCATCATTATTTACAATACGATGATGAAGTGTATCAGTGCAAGAATCTATTTACAGAAAAGATCGTGCTACGTGAGATTTTATTGAAGTATATCCTGTTGCTTATATATTTTGTTATATATTATTTAAGTTGCTTTTATTTCTCAAATATGTTATATGTTGGACTATTTATACCGGATAAAATTGTACGTAAATGCAAGGACTATGGAGATTTCTGCTTGGAAGTAGTTAATGGATAGAAAAGGTTCCAAATGTTGTTAGATGTTCGGCGGGAGAAATAAATAATAATACAAGATTTAATCAACGAAATCTCATTCCTGTACAGGTGTAAACACTGTTAGCACTAAATTGTAAGATGTTAAATCATTGTTAATAATAAAATACAATGGACATTTTCGGACATGTTTCAAAAACCACAGCTATGACGATTTGTCGATATCATTCATGCACAAAAGTAGAAAGATTTCTTGGCGCACAAACTTCGATGACCTGCATTTATAATTTACCAGGGAATCAAAAGTGAGATTTCCTTTCAAAATAACTGGTTCTGTAGAGCTAATTGCTAGTAATATATCAACTTGTAACTGTAACAGTGGCATAAGGCTACATATTTTGGTGAGAAGTAGACTTGATTAAATCGACCAATGAACTAAAACATTACTTTATTATTAACTAAAACCCAGAATGAGGAACGACAAAGTTTACTTCATATGGCATTATAATTTTCTTTGGTGTGCTAACGATTCTGCAAGTCTATGGCGACAAACTAACGGTAATATAAAGAAACCTTATGCATTATTAATTTACCTTATCATGTTTTGTGTGTCAGGATTCAGTCAAATATGTCTCCATCATACATCATACATAGAAATCAATAAGTTATTTTATGGTGGAACATTATTTAAATATAATTCGAAAATAATAATTGAATTTACGTGATCATAACTTCAAGATTATATATAGATATGGGTGACATGAAATGTCAAAATGTCTAGTATTATTCATTAGACTGTCTTTAATTTAATATGGCCTCCAGACTATAGTGTAATATCCTGTTGCCACTGATCTGGCTAGAGTTCAACACATGAGAAATAATTAATTCGAGGAAAATAAGCTTTTTCTAACACACACACACACGAGCGCGCGCACACACACACACATATATGTATGCATGCATATTTTATTTGTGCATTAGTGGCTGCTATTGGTTTCATGTTAAGAAACTATCTAAACAATTATTCAAGCCGAGTGTAGAGACAAATATGTGTTCGTCTCCATATTGGATTAAAACACGAGAAAACACGGGAAGACAGGATAAAGACTCACGAGAAGTTTTGATAAACAAGAAAAACTCAAAGGAGAAGAATCTTGTCTAACCACTCTTGATTGATTATCTCCCTTGGGTTTGACTTTTGGGGGAAACGTTTCTGCCAGTGATATCTTGGGTAAGTGTAATATTCGTATGTTTGTGTGTTGATGAAGTTTACCATGAGAGCATGTGGCTTCTATGTATGGAGCTGAAAGAAGAGCCACCACGTAGTGCACCGATACTACTGGGATAGGTTTTTCTTCTCTGAACGTGAATATTAAATATATACGACATATTCAACCGCAGCAGATATTGAAATTTTCTAATGTCGGAAATGTACCAAGAAAGCAAACAACCATTTAAATATACTAATTATAGCGAGTCATTATACAAGCTTTTTCGAAGATAACAAGATTCTTTGATTACCGGTAAAAGTTTTTCATTTAAATGGGTGCAGTAAGTTCTCAAAAGGGAAAATATGTGTGGAAATCAGAACTCACATTTCATTCCAGATTAATACAAATGTCTCGTTTTCTGGGGTTTTTTTTGTTTTGTTTTTAGAATGTTTTGGTAAAGTATTTTGCAAAATCCCATTCCCCCAACAACAATGATATCAGCAAAGATTGTAGGATTCTTCCCTCTATAGTCGCAATGCCTGATATTTGTGTATGGGGCGCGGGGGTTAGTCTATTACATCGAACCCAAAGCCAAGCCGCTACTTATTTCAAAATCCTCGAAAGGATGAAAGGCAAAGTCGACCTCAACGGCATTTGAATGGTGATCGTAAAGACGGACGTTATGTTCTTTAGTAGTTTTCCGGTGCACCAACAGTTGCGCTTGCTCACAGCCTTATCAAAATATAATACAATGAAACTTGAGAGTGTTATATTTAATAGAAAATATAATTACACTGTAAAGACGTAGATTATAGATCGTTAATCTATGAAAGTTATTAACAAAGTATGTCAGAAATATATACAATCATCCTTCACAACGGCAAGCTCTTGTCATTTTCTCCGACCCTGCACTTCCACGTTCTTAAATCTCGCCTCGAACTTTCTCCTCATTGCTGAAACCATTCATTCCTTTAAACCGTTTCGCCTCTTCACGTAAGATCTATTAGTGTGTCCACCATCGTTGCCAACAATCACAAGATACGTCCAGATTATGCGAACATCTTTGCATGATATACTCAAAATACTAAAGCCCAGTTGCTTGTTTAATTTACAGGGTCAAACATGATCGATACGACGATGCTGCATAAGTTACATTCTACTATAGACTCTATACATTTCATGTTATTTTTCTTAACACATTCCATTAAATTTGGAATTTTTATATTTCCTTTCGACTCTCTGATATATTCTTCGGCAGCATGGTACCAATCTGTGAACTTTGCCTTTTCACTTCTATTCCTTATCAATCAAGAAACTTAATGCTACCATTTCTACTTGCCCTCTTTTAACTTTGCTCATCTAGAATAACGAACCAAACGAACGTTCTTCTCCAAATAATGTATGACTTTTGCAATGTATGTATATATGTGTGAGTGTATGTATGTTTATATGTATGTGTGTGTAAACATATATACATATATATACATACATATATATATATATAATATATATATATATATGTATAAACATGCAATGTGCATATGCATATATGTATATCTATCTATCTATCTGTATACTAATAGGATGCAAAGAATTCCACCGGCGACATAGCCTCACCATGAATATAACTAAGATGAATAATGATCGTTATCATTATCTACAGTCGGACGTCGCGACGATGACTGCTCATGGCTGTACCACGGCTTCATATGCTTTCTCCTTAGTTTTTTTTTTTTTTGCTTCAGTTTGTCATCTCTTGTGATTAATTCCTTTCCACTTCATACTCCTTTTCGCAATATCTTTGAATGTCAGTCTAGGTCACCCAAGATTTCTTTCTATTTCCATAGTCGGGAGCAGAAAATTTATCTGAGGAGTCTGTTGTAGCCCATTATGTGTACGTGATGCTAATTTCTATCCATGAGGATTTCCGTCATTGGCGGTAACCCAACCGTAGGATTTTCTTATTCCTGATCTTGTCAAAGAGAGTGGTATCCATAATTCGTCGCATCCGTCTCATAATACGCACATGTAACCTGCCCAGTCGAGCTATATAGACAGTCCAAAGTTCAGCTCCTCAAAGAAGGGAAGAAAGCACTGTAGCCTCGTATACCTTTCATTTGACGCATATAGTTAACAAGCCTATTTGTCTACAGTATTTTACTCAGGACTTCGAGACATATTCAAGGATACGGTCCACAGGCAAGAGGTACAAGATGAATAATAAACCACACATGAAGCAAAGAAACACGTCGCCAACGTTTCCATCAGTACTGACTACTACTACTACTACTGCTTTCGTTTCCATCAGTACTGCAACTACTACTATTACTACTACTACTACTACTACTACTACTACTACTACTACTACTACTACTACTACTACTACTACTACTACTACTACTACTACTACTACTACTACTTACTACTACTACTACTACTACTACTACTACTACTACTACTACTATTACCTCCACCATATTTGTGACCAATAAGGGAGATAACACAAATACAATTAAGTGACTGGAAATCTTCCTTCGCTGAAAACAATTATTCTGCTAAAATGTAGAAACCACTCCACCTCCAGCAACTCGATGGTGGTGTTTTAAACAAGCAGCCTCTGTGTACACGCGGAACTATCTGCTTGCTTACGTGGGCGAAATGGAAGTAGCAGGCATCAAACTCCTTCATTGATATTATTGAAGTGAGAGAGGAAATGTTATTAAAATGTAATTCGATCCGCACCATTCTATAAACAAGTAACTCAATTGGACAATATGTGGAGTCATACGCACCGATGCCCACGCATAAACACAGGACCAATAGATAAATGGTTTCAGAGGGAAAAGTTTCACCATCCACATCCGTCACAAATCCCATACCAGACACATACACGAATGCGAACACGCACACAGGCATACATACACATCTACAGGCAGACACACAAACATGTTCTTTCTAATACATTTACAGAATTAGCGACATCAAACATACACGCATCCTCGCATAAACACATGCACACTCATACTAAACAACGCACACACTCTATTTATTTCTCCCTCCCACATTCACGAACATTCTCCTTAACAATTAAACAACTGTTCAACTGAATATCAAAGAGATAGGCAGATAGAGAGACCTGAGGCAAAAGTGGGGTAGAGAGGGAATATCATTAAAGAGGTTGCGGTTGACGTCGAAGGAATTCTCACATACAAAACTGGGTGATTGACTGATTAATCAAATTATTAATCAGATAATCGATTAGATTGTTAAATACTGAAGCAATTACCGAATAACCAGAAAAAGTTAAATAGAACCTGAGCGTGTGTTTATTATGGGCAAAATAACCCTTCTCAGGTATAAAAATATCCTCACATACAGTCATATACAAATATATACGCACGTCTACCAAATCCACTCACAATGCTTTGGTAGGCTCGAGGCAATAGTAAATGATACTAGTTCAATGTGCCACGCTGTGGGATTGAACCCGAAACCATGTGGATAGGAAGGACGCTTCTTACCACAAAATTCTTGCGTCTAGTTTTTAGTAAATAGCTTTTTACCTTGAGCTGAGACCTCTTCGAGTTTTTCTTCTCTTCTTTTTTGATAAACAAAATATAATTCAATTATAAAGGTTGGGCTGATCGACTGTGCAGCGTATATAAAATTCGATTATATCTGATAATGTAAGAAATCAATATTTGTATTCGATATTTTGAAGTGACTCTAGTGTAATATTCGATTTTTCACCCTACCGGTGACATTCCCGTCCCGCTGATACCAACAGTCGTGTACACTAAACATTTGAAAGCCAACCTCACATAAATTAGGAAAATCTTCATAGGAAGAATATATAATTAAAATAGATATTCCTCTATACTTTAAGAGAGACGGAGTTCTTTTCAAAACTGTTGAATTAGGTGTCAATATTGAACAAAAGCTATTCACAGTGGTAGGTGCCGTTAAATTTAAAGAAACAGTTTTTCCAATTACCAAAAATATTTCTTCGGGGAAAAATTGAAGATGCATTTATAATTCACATGCAAACATCTGTGCGCGCGCGCGCGCGTGTGTGTGCGTACGTGTGTTGGTGTGGGTGTTGGTGTATGTATATTATACATATATATAGTAGGACATGTGATTTTGTGACTGCTCTTTCTAAAGCGGCTAGAAGTGGCTTCCCCTTGAGACGGTAGGTTTAGATCAAAGCAGCAAAGAAAAGGCAAACTGTTTAGCAAGACTTGACAAGGACATTTAATTTAGTTATTTAAACTTCTCGTTATTCAGCTAAATTAAATGCCCTTGTCAATTCTTGCTACACTGTTTGCTTTTTCTTTTCTGCTTCACTCTAGACCAAATATAAATACATTAGTGGGAGAAATGGCGATCTTAAAGACACTTCGTGAAACAAATGGAATTTCCTGAGCGATGAATGGAAAAACGTGCCCTTTGTAGTAACTTACGGTTCCTTTGAAAACTAGTATTTTGACAATACTATTATCCATAGAATAACGCAGTAAGCAGTATAGAGGAGGTATCACTCATAATCTAACAAATGCTATTCAACATCTGTACTTAAAATTTGCGACGAACACATTTTATTTATAAGAAGGAATGCAAGTAAATTGTAGCCCCAGGCTGAGTAAGCAGGTGTAAACATAGAGTCAAGTCGGAAAAGTAGGCCTAACCTTGAGTATTACGTTCGACAGTGCACTGTACCGACGAAAAGGCCTTTAGCATTGAGAATACTGAAGTTAATAACCGCATCAAGATTGCACCCCTTCTTGGAATATCACGTATGCAAAAGTAATTACAAATTTATAACAACAGCACCCATACATTATATCTATTTTAATAAACCTATGTATATATGTATATATATATATATATATATATATATTCATTTCCCTTTAGAATAATACATAGCTACATAAAAGAGATAACTATATACATAGATTCTTTGGTAAAAGGTTGTGTGTGGGTGCTTGTGAGAGTATGTCGAGGGAGGTTGCCGTGGTCTGTTTATAGACTGCGTATTATCAACTATTTATGAGTCCATTAACTTTCGCGAAGACAGCATTTCATCAGTTATGAAACTATTATAGAACCTTCAATATATTCAATGTACGCATTTTATATTGCTTTTTCGTCGGCTTAGAATTCTATTGTCCGTTACATGAATTTACATATTAAATCTTAATACAATACCGGCATATTGCTTGTCATAAACTATCGATCTCACAAGAAAAACTCAGTAGAGAAATAAGATTACTGTAATATTAAAATCTTCCTTATATGTATGTGTCAAAGGGTGTGTCAGCTTATTAAGATGTGTGTCTGTGCACGCATCTGTACGACTGTGACTGAACGTTTATAGGCTGGAAAATATTCGTTAAGTCAATGTTTGTACATACAAGTGCGTTTGTTTTCAGTCAGTTTATTTGTACTGGTATGTCTGTTGTGCTTGCTGTTGTAGTGTGTATGAAGCATTAGTAGTGTGTATGTATATGCGTGTGTGTGTTGCTCATATGTGTGTGTGTGTGTGTGTGTGCGGTTAGAATTTGTACATAGCTAACCAACAACGATATCCATGCCCCTCAGATGACCGAACCCGCAATGCCCTAAATCATTAATATTTGTCGGTCAAATGTTCCCCTAATCGACGCTAATTTGTCAGGGTCATTTCTGCGATGATTGTCTGCTATTTTCCTCGCTGGTCTGTGCTCTTTCTTCAAATTCTGCCAAAAGGATCTTTGCCGTTCGGCGTTTCTAGATCAATATAAAAAGTATTATTTCTCCGCAGTTATACGCTCTCTCACTCCCCCTGTTTTTCTCTCCTTCTTTCCCTTTCACTCTCTTTATCCCTCTTCTTTCTAGTGTTCTTTCTCTTTGCAAGAAATCAGGTCTACTTCGATCTGTGGAGGAAGGGTTTCTGCCATGTTTAAGCTGGGTCATATGTCGTATGTGCTTTAAAAACCAAGATAACGACCGAATACCTCCATTACGAGTCAAAACAATGAACCGTAATATCAAATCATAATACAAGATTGTTAATCTTCTTTCTGTCAACACCTCATATGCAAGATCTCTTCCCTAAAACGGAGGATCGTCTCATCCGACGAAGGAATCACTCTACAAACAACTGTTAGATTTGTAATACTTTGGTTCAACCACTTTAAACATTCATATTGGATCTTTTTGTATGCAAACATATATACCTTCTTGCTTTTGCGTTTCATGTATTTGATATACTTTGTACATTTACCTGCCTAACATACTTATCCTTACATTTACTTCTCTACCCACTCAAGTTTAACCCTCTGGAGCACTACTAAGTGTATTGTATACGGAGAATATCTGATTCTCATCTATGAACTGTGAACCATAGTATATGTGCGTGTGTGTGTGTGTGTATGTGTGTGTGCATGTTTGCGCGTACGTGTGTATGCGTGTGAGTGTGCGTAAGCATTATCGTTGGCTTCTCGTTTTTTTCCTCTCATTTCCTTTTTTTCTGAATCTTCGTTAGGTTGGAAATTCATATGCACTGATTGTGGTCTCCTTTCTTGAGACGGTCGACGTTTATAGTAATCACCAAAAGCTATGCCTGAGTCGTCGTGTGTATCGCATACAATCTGCGGGTTTTTTTTGGTGTCTGAAGCTTATTTCAATTTGATTCACTCCTGTCTTCTTAGTATGTCTTCACGATAAATTGTTGCAGTCTATATCTACCATGGCAATATTCCATGGCGTTGATGACGACGTATATATTGGTATATTTATAATCATGTGACTGAATTACTAAATCCTTGTGTGTCGATTTTGCCGCTATCAGAAACCTCTGGCAGACGGTGATTTTATGAACAAAGTGCGTTATTTAAACTAAATAAAGAAGTAGCCATTTCTGTAATGTTCATACAGCTGTACTAGTTGTCAAACCATTTAACTTTCATTTGAAATGATTGATACAAGTAGAAAAAGAAACTGTAAATTAGGTAAACCCTGCTGCTCAAATCCATGACGTTATTGTAAATTAGACATTAGCAGAATTCAATATTTCCCAGGATATTCGCTGGCAGAACATCCGTCTTGATATCGCTGTTTTGTACAAATTTAAGTAAATAAATTATGAAGAATTTGCTTTCTAACAATTGATATTGACAACTAAATTTGAAGAGAGCTGAGAAAACCATTTTATGGGTATTCGATATTGTAGAAACAGAAATCAAATCGCATCAAATTGCATCCGATAGGTTTTTGTGTTTAACTTAATCATTTTTTGTACTTAAATTACATTGAATGATGTAATTTTAGTATTACATAGTTGGCATCAAGACGGGTAGATATCGTAGGAGGGCTTTTGTTTAGTCTAATTGCATTCAACGTTTTTCCTTTACAAATGGAAAGGGACATATTGAATAACGTACCTTACGTAGAAACAAAAACGCTTTTCATAAAGTCGGGAAGATGGTCATAAAAGAAAAGTTCTTGTTAGCAGATCTATTCCAGAAGCGTTCACCAAGAATAATCAATTACGAACATTACTAGTAAACGACGGTTCCCCACATTACTGCTAAATTGTAATTCCCCCATCCCGCTAGCGTTAGAAATTCTTTGATCCTTCTGTGTGGTTCTTTCTGGAGAATTGCGTGTTTCATGGGATCAAATAGATTTAATGTAGTGGAGTAAATTTTATCTACCAAACCTTTTCCAAAATATAGCAAACACTAATTTGTCCTACCACAAAATATAAGAGAACCACACACACACATACAAACAAGTATGCACGCACGCACACACACGCATACACCCACTCGGACACACACGGACTCACAGACATCTTCGCAGACACAGATACACAACGTTATACGATCACAGGAAATTACATACATTCAAACAGACTCTTATATATTCACATGTAGAGATACATAAACACGTAAACGATTTTGATGGTTGTATCATTACTTGCCTATCTAAATAACATGAATATGATGCTAAAACATAGAGATCCCACTGAAGCTAGAGAACTATAATACCAGCATAGAAAGAAAATCATATGCTCCCTAAATCAGTCATGCAATGCCGTAGCAATTATAAAGGGGACGGAGGCCATTCCCCGTAAATAAAAGTCCTGCTCCTAACCTCAATACATCAGTATGGTGAAAGTATAATACTACTTTATATTATCGTTATTCTGTCAACAAATGAAAAAAAGGGCTAAAATTTAGGAAGTTTTGGAGTCACATTTGAATATCAAATACATGAGGTACAAATTCAGTCTCAATTTGAAGAGTTTTAAACTATGTCATTAATGGAATTAAAATCTGAGTCTCACATTATCTTCAGTGACATTTTATACCAACAAATCTAAACAAACAGTCAGTTTTAATTGCTAAAGTAAATGAAGCACCTGTTCTCAGTAAGCAGGTGGCTACGGGTTTTAATTTATTTTAAAATTATCAATATTTAACACACTTCCAGGTTTTCGGTAGTTATTAAATCGCAGGAACGAAACCAGTCTGAATAAAATAGTAATACAATATGTTGGCTTAAATGATATTCTGCACACAGACACAACCCTTTGCTGCTGTCACGATTATATAATAGCATGAATTTTCTCCCAGTTGTCCATTTGACGATTGCTAGAGCAAGTTACCAGATGAAAACAAGAAACTTAAAGTCATGCAAGATTAGATTCTTCATGAGAATCAAAACGTAACCTTTGAGTCACCCATACACATTATTGCATATATATATATATATATATATATATATATATATATATATATATGTATGTATGTATATATGTATGTATGTATGTATGTATATATGTATGTATGTATGTATGTATATGTATTATATATGTCTGTATATGAACACACGCATGTATATATATATATATATATATATATATGTATATATATATATATGTATTTATGTATGTGTATGCGTGTTACAGCGTGTGCATGCTTGTAGAAAAGGAGTGGAAATGGTAGCGGAAGTTAAGTAACTTTCAGAGATAAATATGATTTATAATACATCAGTTGACAGGAAATCACTTAAAACGATATTGAAAATGTGTATCGAACAGTTATCGGGGAAAAAATATTTAAAAAAATTGTGGAAAACATTTAAAAAAGCAAGAGTTAACAACTATAGTGTCTTAGAATACCATTAGTGATCAATAATTGAAAATGGAAAGCCTTTGGGAAGAGGTCTGTGAAAGATCTAATCGTGTGGGTGCCGGTGTCTCGTGTCGTTTTATGTAAATTTCAATAAATATCTTTTCAATTTGTTTACTTAAAACTGATGAGTAAATGTAATAGGGATATTTCACTGGTACAACAATATTTGGAAATACGTTGACAGAGCGGTAATGCGTTTAATTTCCCCAAATATCTGACATTGTCACGCAATGAATATGATTCAAAAAGTGTGTGTATATGTATGTGTGTGCCTATATGTGTGTGCCTATGTATATATGTATGTAGGCATACAGACTTATACATAAAAACATATACGAGATGGTATGAAAAGGTTCCCGGACATATTATGTTTAATAAAAAAAGAATTACCTAAGTTTTAACATGATCTCTTTCGAAATAGTCACCTTGCGCAGCAAAACCCCGGTCCAAGCATTCCTGGCACTTCTCGAATCTGGCCTGAAAGTCATTTTCTATAACGAGTGCGAGTGCGATTCGCTCTTGATCTCGACGACGGTGTTAAAACGGCGACCATTCACTTTCCTCCTGTTTCATGCTGGTACTCATGCCGAACACTTTACATGCAACAGGAAACGTATGTATATATATGTTTTTGTACTTAATTCTACTATTTTTATAGTATTTCATTCATTTATTTGTTTCTCTCACTTGGCCACGGTCCACTTGGTCGGGAAATCGAGGATACAAACAAACAAATATATATATGTGCGTGTATATATACACACACACACACGCACACACACACACACACACACACACACACACACACACACACACACACACACACACATATATGTGTGCGATGAGTGCGTAGCCTTTTGGAAGATTGACTTGATTAAGTTTAATTTCATTTAATCAGGCTGGTTTGCCATTAAAAAACGCCGAAACAATGCATTGTCTAAAGATGAATAGGGTAAATGTTTTTTAATTTTCCTTAAATTTTGGAATTATAACTATTTGCGGTTGGAGTCCTGGCTGCTCTTTCTAGTGGGTCGAACGGCCTATTGAGGCCATTCCTCAATTGTTGTTGTATATATATATATATATATATATATTATATATATATATATATATATATATTGCGCAGATGGGGTATTATATATTGCTGTGGTGACGGCAAACCTTCAAGGAGAGGTCAAACTCTGATATAAAACCAGCTCTCTGACTGCTGAGGTTTCCTGTAACAAAGCTGTAATGTAAGAAAGCTCTGATTCATAGTGTAGACTAGACTCCCTAGCTTGTTTATAGCAGATTATCTAGGAGATGGCCACTCTGAAGAAAAAGCCTGAAGTGTGTCGTTCTAGGTATTGTGGCAAATATGTGCGTCATATTCATGCTACCATCACTTCCAAAGTGTGTGGCTGGTTCTACACAAGGCGTTACTATATAAACCAATATATATATATAAACCAATATATATATATATATATATATATATATATATATATATATATATATATATATATATATATATATATATATATATATATATATAGGTAGAATTCGCCCAAAAAAATAAAAGACGAAAATAGGTGGTGTAGACAACAGATGTATTAGTATAACGCTCGGGAAGTGAAAAAGTCTTTAACGTTTCGAACCTACACTCTTCCACAGAAAGAAACAAGTAGAGTAAGTAAAGACTTTGTAGTGGCAAGCGATCTAT
>NC_043007.1:6616890-6621890 GCF_006345805.1 Octopus sinensis | reverse complement strand
TAAAATAATATGGTAAAAAACCGAATCTGACAGATATAAATATACTATAAAAGGAAATCATAAAGTTTGTTCCATTCAACACTAATATTTACAGGCGAACTTACGCAAAAGGCGCTACTTCTTAACATTTTGAACGTGTGGTGACGAAGTTACTATTAAATCATTTGTAATTATTTTCATCGTCCTATTTAATAACTGCCTTTCCAAAATAGAAAATGGGCTAATATGACAGAATGTTTACAGGGTATTAATCTCAGTTTGCTAAAGCACTTTAATATCAAAGTAGTTTAAAATATTAGTTTTAGGAGTGTATCGAATGCATAACAATTCTCGCTCAAACAATCAGTGCTTTCTTGCGTCAAATAGCAGACGCTTAACTTCCAAACTTACAGTTTTATAAATATCATAAAATAATTTGAGACGATGAAGTAAAGACGAACAATTTTTATGTCGCTTCAACCGCTGAGGCTTTAACTGGTTTCACGTCCTGCTAAAAATAGCAGACAACTTCCCCTTAATCACACAGTAACTATTTAAAAGGGAAGGAGATATTACAATATAATACTTTTATAAAGATATGATTTTGCCAAGGCTGGAATGCTTTCCGCCAAATATCAGCTGGTTCAAAACCCAACTGGAGAAAGGAAAATAACGACAACAACATTGACAGCAACAAGAGAATCAACAAACACATTATATCGTATGTACAGTTGGTTTCTGCTCCCTCCACAACCAAAGAAACAATTATCACCGGTAAACAATTGAATAATCGCCTGCTTTTCGCTTGCTTTACATATGCTTCCATAGCAAAAGAAATATGTGTGTAGTCGACAGATGCAAACACATAACCCGCCACACGTTCAGAGACACATGAGCAAACATACAAACACACAGAAGAACGATTAAAATACATATATATATATATATATATATATATACTTCCTTATTTCTTTATTGCCCACAAGGGGAAAATACATACACACATACATACACACATACATATATGTATATATATATATATTATATATATATATATATATATATACTTCCATGCATATGTTAGATCCGTGTGTGCGTGTTTGCGCGCGTCTATTTAGGTGTATGAATATGGCCGTATCGATATTTCTTGTAATTAATCAAAATATTCTGCGTCTCAGATTTCTTGACAACGGCAATCTCCGCCATTAACCATAAACGCCAACACACATTGATACAGATATACACATCCAAAGTACTATGAAATGATTGTGTTGAATATCTGTGTGTACGTGTATGTGTGCAGATCTGTGAGTATGTGGCTTGTCACATATATGGATGTATGTGTATATTTGTATATGTATATACATATATGTGTTAGTGTGTGTGTTTGTGTGTGTATTTATGACCCTATATGAATGTGTACCTGTTTGTAAATATGCTTTTCTGCATATGCATTATACATATTTCTATCTGCGTGCGTGTGTGTGTAGGAGCGTGTATGTACATATATGTGTGTTTGTGTGTGCGCGCGGTTAGATATATCAGTTTCAGAATTTCCTTGTCTAAAACTAATAAGTGCATTGAATAAAAATTGGATTTATTCGTTTGCTGATCAATTACATGCCAACGTTGTTATACACAAACATCGCTACAAAGAAGTGGTTAATATATTACCGACCGATGAAGTCGATTGGTAAAACTAGATTTAGTCTGCAGCTCCACCGGACTGCCTCCTCTCTCCAACACCCCGCTCTCTCTCTCTCTCTCTCTCTCTCTCTCCCTCTGTCTCTCACTCTTTCTCACTCTCGCTCTCCTAATTGTGTTATAAGATCCAATGTCTGTGCATATACGCAAAAGTACAAGTACACACGCTCGGAAAAATCGTAGCCATAATGCATATACGAAAGAGTCCGCGCATACATACATTATATATATAATATATATATATATATATATATATATATATATATATATATACTTTGATACTTTGATACTTTGATAGGTTTCGGCCATTATTGGCCCAGGCCATGTCTAACTTAATAGCACCACCTGGTGAAGTCTTTCAAGTCAGAATTTGGGCACTATGGCCCACTCAAGTAGAGAGTTATTGTTTACAGAGACATATCCGGGTGTAGGGGGTTTATCCGGGATTTCTTGAAGGAATCTGTCCAAAGACTTCTTGAACCCTATAGGGTCAGTTTTTCTGTTTTAATGCGTTTTGGTGTAATGTTAAAGAGAGCGGGGCCAATTGAGGTGAAATAATTGTGCCGTATTGTTGTTATGAGATGAGAGTGCGATTTTTGTTTTGGGCGGATGGCACGGGGCCCAAGCCTTGGATGTACCTTAAAGGTGATGCCAACATCATTTGGGCAATGCTGATGGAATATTTTCCACATCATGCAGATGATGTAGCGCTCACGACGACGTTGGAGAGAATAGAGTTTTAGCTTTTCTAGTCGACCCCAATAGTCGAGGCCTGTCATGCCATCTATCTTTTTTGTGATTGCCCTTTGAGGTGCTTCGACTTTTATGATACCTTGTATTGTGTGGGGAGACCACAGTGGACAACAGTATTCAAGGTGGGGTCGGGCAAAAGTGGAGAAGAGAAGGATAATGGTGTGGATATCTCTCGACTGGAAAGTTCTGAGAATCCAGGAACACATTCTGCGGGCCATGTCAACTTTGGTGTTTATATGAGTGGCCCAGCTTACGTTGTTGTCCACAATTACTCCCAAGTCTCTGATGTTGTTGGACGCCGTGAGAGTTTCACCTGAAGGAAGGGAGTATGGGAGTTTCAGGGCATCCTCTTTTCCAAAGTGGATTAGCTCAAATTTATCCTCGTTCAGCAGCATATTGTTTTTTTCTGCCCATTGGATAACAGCCAGTAGATCTGACTGAAGGCATGTCCGGTCACTCGCCTCATTTATGACCTTCTGTAGCTTGGAGTCATCTGCAAAGATTTTTATGTTGCTGTGCTTGATGATGTCATTAATGTCATTAATGTAAATGATGAAAAGAAGTGGGCCCAGCACAGTGCCTTGCGGAACGCCACTACTGACTTTGGCTGGGCTTGATTTTACCCCTTCAACTACAACATGTTGAGATCTGTCTGTCAGGAAACACTTAATCCATTTCAGTAACTTTCCAGAGACACCAATGTTGGATAGTTTTTTCAATAGGATCTTGTGATCGACCCTGTCGAAGGCCTTACTGAAATCAAGGTAGATGACATCGGTGTTGGAGCCCTCTCCCAAAGCTCTCAAAATGTCCTCAAAGTGATGCAGGAGCTGCGTTAGGCAGTCCCTTCCATTACGGAACCCATGTTGGTTGGAGATCAGCCGTCTGTTGCTTTCCAGAAATTGGGTTATTTGAGATCTCACCACCCTCTCAAATACCTTGATGATATGAGAGGTGAGTGAGATCGGACGGTAATTCACTGCAAGGGACTTGTTTCCCTTTTTGAAAACTGGGACAACAGACTGGGACAGAAGGTTTTTTGGAATATAGCCAGCATCCAGTGAGTTTCTCCACAGATTAGCAAGGGGAGATGCAAGTTGGTGTCGACACACCTTCAGGACACAAGCAGGGAACCTATCGGGGCCTACTGCTGAATTGTGTTTTATTTCGTTTATCGCCGCTAAGACATCAGGGGCACTAAACGTTATGTCCGATATAGTGTGTTGGGGGTTGACATCACTGATACAGCCCAGATCGGCCATATCAGGATTGCTGAAAACAGAGCAGTATTGTTTCTGCAGTATCTCGGCCATGGATTTGGCATTATCTTGGAGAGTGCCAGTTTCGTCAATTAGAGGGCCTACAGTGGAGACAGTGACCCTGCGTTTCCTCGCAAATGAAAAGAACACTTTGGGGTTGAGTTTGATTTTTTCAATGGCCCACTTCTCCTCAGCTGATCTTTGGTTATTGATGAGGGACTTCATGCATTGTTGGAGGTTATATTTTTTGGATTCAAGCAGTGCGATAGCTGTCGAATGTGTGTGTTGCTGTTGGCAGTACTTTAGTTTGTTAATTTTTTTGTTTGTTCTTTTTATTTTTCTGATAATGGTTTTTCTGTTTTGGGGGATTCTGCACTTTTTGTTCACAGGTCTTGGTGGGGAGTGTTTTGCACATATGTCTGTGACGGTGTCTACAAAGATCTGCCAAGATGTTTTATGGTTGGTGGAGATGTGTGTATGTGTAAAGGACCAGTCAACATTGATAGCTCGTTCCTGATTGCATCCCAGTTGGCTTTATGGAGATCCATGTTGTCAAATGGGTGGGCTGGAGGAAGGTCACTAGGATTAGCTTTCGGCTGGTGGAATTTCATGTTACAGAGAACCATGTCATGGTCTGAAAGAAGGGTTTTTTCCACTGTAACGTTATGTATAGTGTTAGTGTGGTTACTAAACACTAGGTCCAAAATGTTCTGATGTCTTGTTGGTGCAAGGACAAGTTGGGACAAGAAAAACTCATTCGTAAAGTCGAAAAGTGACTCTGCTGCTTCTTTGTCAGCGGTTGAGGCGGGAGTGCTTGGTTTCAAACAGTTTGTAGTCCAGTCAACACAGGTAGATTGAAGTCTCCCATCATGAGTATGTTGCTAGAATGGCACTGTTGAATAAAGCACTTAATGCTGTTGAGGCATTCTTTAAAGCACAGTATGGGTGTTTGGGGCGGCCTATAGAGTCCAATTACTGTCAGATCATTGGCTTTGTTGTGCACGGTGACTGATTCACAGTAGCCGTTGGAGAATATACTATTTCCATCTGCCGTAAATGAATCATGCAGGAAAATGGCAGTTCCACCCTTCCTCCTGCCGATACGATCCGCGCGGATGGTTGTGAAATTCTTCACTCTCACTTCGGCTTCCAAGTGGGAGTTGTCAAGGTGGGTCTCAGTGAGAATGAAGAAGGGATGTGGTGTGAATGGTTACCAACCCAGTCTTCAATGAATTGGACCTTCCATTTTTGTGCATTGATGGAAGGGCTGACACCTTGTGCATTGAGTAGGAATGTGGAGGTTAG
>NC_043007.1:6584390-6614390 GCF_006345805.1 Octopus sinensis | reverse complement strand
TGTATTCATGTAATCATATGGACGTGTGCCGTTCGTGTGAATAATCCCAACTGAAGTATATGTATGTGTGTGTGTGTGCGTGAGTGTATTGGTGATTGATGTGTATGTTCAAGTGAGCGTAATATTATTCTGATATAATCTACTTTCTATAATAAGCCTCGTTGTTTGGATCAAAATAGATAACGAGTGAGGGTTAATTGTGTGTTGACATGGACAAGCGGCCACCATATTGCTTAGAGTTTGTTATTTTCTTTGTACTTTTTTTCTTACTTTTTGTCTTTGGTTTTTCATTTACTTCACGCTAAATTTCCATATTTTTTTCTTTCTGCAAACAGTCGAGTCTTCTGAGATAGCTGGAAGAGAATTGTGTTAATCTTAATTCAACTTTTTCAAGATACTATGAAGCATAAAACGTTTATCTATATTGATTTCTTTTACTTTAGTCACAAAGATTCATGTTTATAGCAGAGATGAAACGAGATTATGCAATTTTCTTGCCTTTCAGTCGGGGATTTTCGACGTAAAAATTGTTAATATTGGCCACTATTACATAAGTACATACCAATATTTTTAAAGGACATTCAGATATACACAGTTAGAATCCATAACATGGTATCTCATATTCAAATATATTAATTTTCTTCGGCCGTTTCAGGATGTTATATGAGTATATTTATTCTGACACAGATGTACGGCTTGTTTGTATATGTACATATGTATCTGTCAACATAATTCGTTAAACAGAATAGGCAATCTAGTCAAACAAATTACACGATATATAAACTTATTATCAAGAGCGACAAAGGCGGCAACCGGTTGAATAGTTATCGGACCACATCTTTACGTTCTGAGATGGGAGGCATCCGAGGTCGGCGTTACCTTCCACTTTTTGTGGGATCGGTAAATCAAGGACCAGCTGATTTCTATGGGTCGATGTAATCGACCTGCCCCTCTACCGTAACTTCAGCCCTTGCACCTAGATTAGAAAAGATTAGTAAGTCAGACAGTGCATATTAGCACACAAACACAAATTTTGAATTATATATTAGTTTCAAATTTTGGCACAAGACCAGACATTTTTTGGGGTGAGCGAAATTTGGTTATATCGATCCCAGTACGTAACTGATAGTTACTTTATAGACCCCGAAAGGATAAAAGGCAAAGTCAATCTTTGCAGAATATGCACACAGAACGTAAAGACGGACAAAATGCCGCTAAGCGTTTTGTTTGGCGTGCTAACGATTCTCCCAGTTCGACGCCATTTTAAATTATATATCAGAAGCTATTCTCCGACGGATTTTAATACAACTGGTATTTAGCCCTACTTCTAATGTTTCTTAGATCAGATCCTGTTGAAATCAACTTTGATATTTTCTTACCGAACGTCCCAACTATAGAACACCTCCTATCTGAAGTTATAGTTCCTAATCAACTCTCATCAATATATTAATGGCGGATTGACCATCCAACAACACTCTGTAATCATCAGATCCACATTTACTATATTATGTTGCGACCCTACCTAGGACTATGCTTCACATTCAGGCGTCACCTCAAAAACATGAGTTCGCCATCTCTCTTATAATTTCTCTTCTCTTTTGTATATACACTATTCAATTTATTATTGTACACCATTCTATGTTGAAAGTCATTCCACTCAGGAATATTCCCGCTGTTTGAGAGAGAATAAGTTATCCATTGAGCCCTTCCTGTTAAAACCTGAACAGTTTCTATTAAGGTAGGTTTGGGGACTATTACTCGCAGGCTGAGTGGCAGAATATAGCTTCTCAGTTTTGTATAAACATACGTAAATAAGCATATGTGAAGGCACAGTCATGTAGTAGTGAATTTGGTCCCGGACCAGGCTCTGTGTTCTGTTCCTGTGCAAGACATTTTTTTTTTATTCATGCCACTCCAGTTCACTCAGCTGTAGAAATGAATTGCGATGTCACTGCTGCCCAGATGTATCGGCCCCTTTGCCTTTCCCTTGGATAACATTGGTAGCGTGGAAAAGGGAGGCCGGTATGCATGGGCGATTGCTGGTCTTCTATAAACAACCTCACCCAGACGTGTGCCTCGGAGAGTAACTTTCTAGATGCAATCCCAGGGTCATCTATGACCGAAGTGCTTCTTTTACCCTTCCTTACGTAGATTCTGAATATTGCCAAAGTCATGTAAAGTATTTTCAGAAGTAAAAAAAAAAAAATTAGTGAATGAGAGGAATAGAGAGCGCGATATGACCTGTGTACAAAAGTTGCTCTCCACATGATATTAGTGGTGTGTTCTCCAACACAGTATATCTAGAGTGAGACCCAACAATAGGATGATGTTATCTTTTGATCTGAGATCATGGCCCTAAGGTAACAATGGAGTAAGTTCCGCTAAGAGGAAGTCAATGACCACCTATAGTATGTGGAAGCCATTTGAGTTATATGATTGTCATCGCTTACAGCTTTAATCCTATATTTACATTCATTTCCGAGTCTTCACTGTTTTCGTTTTCTGTGTAAGTGTTAAGATTTTTGTTTCTCTTTTTGCGATCACAATAGATGAATTGTAATTACTTTTTTTTTATTTTGGTGTTGTTCTCAGCCAGGAAAATATTGAAAGTTTTCGAGTTAATATTGTTGTCTAGAACCGGATATTTATCAGTGGGATGTCATCTGTATATGAAGCTGTGAAAGTGATGTGTTAAGGTCTGCGGTCATACAGATAAAAAATGATCAATTAATCCGGACTACTTTGGTACTAAATGATATTATTCTTGTCAACAACATAGCCTTGAGAAGTGTCCAGGCTGAATACTTGTGAGACAATTTCAGTTGGTTTTCTTCATTCCTCATCACCAATAGCAACTGAAATTATTTATTTTCAAAAGCAGTTCATCTATAAAAAAAATCCCTCTGTAGTAGATATAATGTATTCGATCTATGCCTACCTTATCCTACATAGCCATCCTTTTGTCAAATGCCGTGTGTCGGTGTCTCTGTCTATCAAGTGTTAACAAAATGTCTGAATCATTGTCTTTAATTATTCCTTGTGGGAGTGCTTAAATAATGTCTATCAAGTAACAGAATCCAGATGTCGACGCTAGACAAAGTGACTTACTTCTTGTTTCATTGTTATTGAAACTATCATGAATTTCCGAGCAAGATTCGCGAGTTGTGTCACGGGAAATGTACTTTTCGGAACACTTGTCCCGAATAGCAGAGAAGTAATTGATGTGGAGATGCATGACAAGTGTAAACTGTATGGATTGCCATTTTAGTTAAAGCTGTGTTGTAATTTTCAACAGTTTCCATGCTCTGAAGATTTTCTAATGTTGCTGCTAATAATTGTAGACATTGGGGGTATTCAATATGTTGTTTAGCGTCTATGTATTCCAGATATATGCTAATAACTTTACCAGAGCCGGAATTATAGGATTCAGAATCCTTTTATCGCGTTTCACTTATCGAATTAAGGAGGGCTTATTGTCAGGGTTTACACTGTAAACTTTACACTGACAATATAATTCTTGAACTTAATATCGACTCCCTCTTTCTGTGTTTTGTCGGATCAATTTCGATAAAGCTTTTGATTAGTCGGGAAGTTGCTTATAGTGCAGTGATTCATGTATTGGAATCATGTGGATAAATTCATGGTTTTGAATATCAGATAGGGTGCCCCGTTGTTTTCTCGAGCAGAACACCTGAATTTGTTGCAGTCCGCATGCTAAAGGTGAATCCCAGACATTAACAGCTGTGAGTTAACGATTCCCACCACCGCCACTGCCACCCAATGGCTTTCTTTCTGCGGATGTGTGCGTAAAGTTTAATTCGCCAGTGTACTCGGATTGTGTCTTTAGCACACATAGTTCGCAGGTGTGCTTACTATTAGAGGTGCCAAAGCGACTAATTGTCATATAAAGATTTACAATGCTCTGTAGGAATATGTTGGAAAGAAAACCATATCTGATATTTGCTTTCTTCTTCTGTTTATTTCCGATGTTATTTCCGTATGTTTTTTGATCTTGTCTTTTGAGTCCCAAAACGTTGATTTGTTTGTAATTCACCTACTTTTGACAGATACACTGTTCTTTGCAGTGAAATGTGGGAAAAGTCTTGTGGGAAAAGTTGTCTGAAAGCGTCTACAATTATTTTGTCTAACGTCTGTGAGTGTAATGTTGTAGAAGTCTGTCAAACTTAATTATGTCTCTCGGCTGGAAGTGATTCCTTGTGATTTAACCATTTTTTCTGTTCATTTTCAATGTTTTCTAAAAGTGAATTACTTTTTGAACATTAAAGAAGAATCGTAATGATGATGAAGATGATGGTGGTGATGATGATGATGATGATGATGATGATGATGATAATGATGATGATGATGATGATGATGATGGTGATGATGGTGATGATGGTGATGACGACTGTCATTACAATGAATACGTCGGTGACAATGATAATGAGGTCACAGCGATTATAATTATAATCCTTTCTACTCTAGGCACACGGCCTGGATTTTATGGGGAGGGAGACACTCGATCACATCGACCCCAGTATTGAACTGGTTATTAATTTATTGACCTCGAAAGAATGAAAGGCAAAGTTGACCTCGGCGGAATTTGAACTCAGAACGTAGCGACGGGCGAAATATGGCTAAATATTTCGCCCGGCGTGCTAACGATTCTGCCAGCTCCCACCGCCTTGAACGACTATGATTATAAGGATAGTAATTATGATGGTGTTGATGGTGATGATGAGGTGGAGGGGGAGAGAAGGAGTTCGGAGATGGATGCTGATGACGTGGCACACAATAACAAGAACGACGACGACGACGAAGATGATGATGATGAGGAGGAGTTGAGGGGGAGGGGGACGACGGTGAATGATGATGATGATGTTGATGATGATGAGAATGAGGACGATGATGAATGATGAAGATGAGGAGGAGGAGGATGACGACGGTGAATGATGATGAGGAATATGATGATGATGATGAGGATGACGGTGAATGATAATGATGATGATGAGGAGGAGGAGGAGGGGAGGAGGCTGATTATGAGGAATATGATGATGAGGAGGAGGAAGAGGATGATGATGGATGATGATGATGATGATGATGATGATGATGATGATGATAGTGGTGGTGGTGATTGTGCTGGCGGGTAGGTGGTTCAAATTCCCCTTAAAACTGGCTGTTTCCGTTACCTTAGTAACGACGGACACCACTTGCTGTAGTTATATTTTTATGATATTATTGTATAGCTTTGTAATCATGTCTAGTCTTATCTCTTGACATTTTCCAGCTTAAATGATTAATTACAGAAGTCGTTCTGTCCATTCTCTTTATTCCACCTATCAGCAGTTGTCGAAATCATAGGCTACAATTTCTGACATTCGAACGCTTTTCACGGGAATACTGATACACGAACAGAGCCTGCGGCTACTTATATGTACGTGTATATGTGCATGTGTGTGTATGTGTGTCTGTCTGTGTGAGTACGTATTTACATATGTACTTGTGTGTAGGTATAAGTATTTCACACTATTTCCGACCAGCAGATTACGCTACAAAAGTTAGTGATGAGCCAATGGCTGTGATACAAATAATAAGCTCAAGCTGTGAAAAACAGAATCCAGAATAACATCAGTTCAAAGCGGACTCCTCAGACATTATGCTTCAGGCCATAGTTTTTTGCATTATCAATATACTGTGATCTGCTGCTCTTGTGCTCTTTGCACTCGCTCCTAATTGGTTCATATTCTTCATTGGATTACGTGATCAGCTGCTGATATGACAGATACAGTGAATAAACTTGGTCACCAATTAGGACTGTATATATATATATATATATATATATATATATATATATATATATATATATATATCTGAATATTTGTTTTACAATAAATATATAAATGCACACATGTATGTATGCATTTATATGTATTCGTCATCATTGTGTTGGCGGATTTCAAGTGTTAGAATTTAAAGGATATAGAGTCTTGTATTTATAGTATATAATATATACTATTAAATGAATATGGATGTATATATATATATATATACATCCACAAGAGTAAGCAAGAGAGACAGAGACAGGCAGAAACAAGGAAAATCCCACTTCTATTTAAACACTATACAAATATTCTTTTAAAAAACTTTTCTTTTAATTTTCCTAAACTTAATTATTTAATTTTTACAGTTGAAAAAGTCTCAATGACTGAACCGGTACTGAAATGTTTTGTTTTTTATAAAATTATTTTAGCATTTTCTATCTTGACTTTTTTTCGCATATATATATATATATATATATATATATATATATTATATATATATATATATATATATATATGTATATAACTTGATTTCGAGCCGGGTCGTCTGCTGCTGGACAGGACCGATCAGGTAAAGGACCTGGGTGTCTTAGGGGATTCCTCCTTTTCGCCTTCGGCCCAGTGCGTCCATGCTGCCAACAAAGCACGCGGAATTCTGTTCTTGATTCGACGGTCATTCGGAATGCTCACAGCAGCCATATTCCTACCACTCTATGTCACGCTTGTGAGACCCATATTGGAGTATGGGATTCAAGCCTCTTCTCCTTATCTCCTCAAAGACATACACCATCTCGAAAGAGTCCAGAAGCTGGCTACCCGCATGGTTCATGGTCTCAAAAATTTGTCCTACGAAGAAAGGCTGAGGACGCTCGACTTTTATTCTCTTGAAAAACGCCGCCGCCGTGGTGATCTCATTCTCGCCCACAACATCATAAGCGGAAAGTGTAACCTCTCGAAAGAGCTGTTCTTCACTCCTGCTCCAGAGCGTCGGCTGCGAGGTCATTCCGAAAAGCTCTACCTGCGACGATTTCATCTCAATCGAAGGAGAGGAGTTTTCTCCGTCCGGGTTGCGGATCCGTGGAACAAGCTGCCAGACGAGATGGTGAAGATGCCGACGACCGCTTTGTTCAAAGCCTCCCTGGACCTCAAGTGGCCTGAACTCTTTACATGAACACCACCCTGTACTTAACTCCATGTCCCCCTACATGGCCTTGCTATTTGCTTTTGAGCCAAATTAACTAACTAACTAACTAACTAACATATACATATATATATGTGCATATACGCTTTACACATACATACGTATATATATATTCTTGTAGTGGAAAATTAAGATAAACGCAAAGAAAATTAATAGTTCCTACCTTCACTACAATTGTTTTAAAATCTTCATTAGCTATTCCAACTGTAATTAGATGACTAACTATAAATTCCCTCGCCATCTGTCTGACCTCAGGTATTTGAGCTCTTGAAGAGAATGCAATCAAATTTTCCGTCGATGATCAACTGCAACTTGCCTTCCAAATGCATCTGCAAAATCAAATTTTGGGTCCCCAATAATTACAATGCCGAAATGTAATACTGCTAGTTTATAATTGCTTTTGCCTTTATGTCCCACTACATTTGCTCTGTGTATCATAACTGGTAAAACTGGTAAAAAGTACAATAGGAAACTATCTAACTGGATCTACATTGAGCTCAAACCAGTAGAGTCGAAATCTTACATCCAACTGTACGAATATCCTTCCTCTTGTTTTCCGCCCCCTCCAAAACCTCTGCTCCTCTTACTCAGACCATATCCATAGTTTTACTTTTTCTTGTTTTCTCTGGATATAAGATAAAATAAAAACAAGGTCTGGGAGACGCACAATCTGAGGGCACACCTTTGATGCAAGTCTAATGAAGTGACTCTCTAATGTCTAAAACTGCAAACATGACGTAAGTTTCCATTTAGAAATGTTGCGTAAACTTCCGTTGTAAATAAAGTTGGTACAGAAACAATTGTATTAAATCATTGAAGATATGTTAAAGATATTTCTTTGGTTTCTTTTCATTGTATTTTACTGAAAATTTAATTAAAAATACTTCTCTAAAATATTTAGTTAAACTTTTTCAATAGTAACCTATTGGACTCGGCTTGAGATATAACATATTGCCTTTGGGTAATGACAGCTCTAGTGTACTTGGTTGTCACATAAAGTTTCTATATATGATGATATATCGGTTCTGCTTGTGTTTACATAACCAGTATTCACCGTATATTTACGCAAATATTGATGACGTAAGAATTTTAGCTGGAATTAAATGGCAGTTGATGTAAGACGTTTAAGTAATCTTCAGTATTGTTAAGAAACTCATGCTTAACTACTTGACATGTGTGACCGCCATCCCCTTCTTCACGTTTTATCTATAACGTTCTCCCCCCACCCCCACTCACTAGTTTTTATCTGTCTTTTTCTTTCTGTGGTATGTCTCCTTAGCTACCATAACGCCACCGATGAACTATATTGTATCGTATTTGCTCGAGCACAAATATCTTGAATGTTTTTATTTATGCATATCTGGTGATAACGGTTTTCTAAAGAATGCTTGCCTTCACGAAAACGCACACATCTGAGTTTGTCGTAGGTTAGCCTACACGTCATAATGTAACTTCCTTTTAGAAATTCTCTCTGAAGAAATACCCAATTGACTGGTTTCAGATATGGGAATTCTAATTTTATTTCTGTAATTGAATTGGTTGGGTGTGGAAAAAGCTGTAGGCAGGAATTTCCACAAGAATTGGAATTTCTTGAGATAAATAACGTCTGTACGTCGATGTTTTCTATTTTCTTCATTTTCCCATTCATTCATATATATATATATGTGTGTGTATATATACATGTGTGTGTGTGTGGTGTGTGTGTTGCATTATTTCATGACTTTCAAGTCTCCATGTTCGGTTATTCAGTTACCATAGAGCAATTTTCATTGAAGCATGAACCTATACTAATCTTTCTACGGAGAATGCACACACAGTTAGCAAAATGCGAACCAATAATATTTCAATGTATAGTCCGACAGATTTGACCCTAATATTTCAAATTTATTTTATTGATTAAATCTTCTATCATCCGATTAGTGCAGTGTTTTAATCACATCTTTATTTATTTAAACTACATCTCTAATCACTTTTTGAAAATTTCAAATATAACAATCACTCTACAATCAATAATCAGAAAAAAATTGTCTAGACTATTTAATTGTCTTGAGATTTAATAATTAATTGATTACATGTTCCATATGTATTCAAATATATGGTAATTATTCATTAATCAATTACGAAGAATGAGAGGCAGTATATATTCTACTGTCTTTATTTATAATTTTTTCTTATTTTCTGTTCTTCCGATGCAGATAATTTCTTATGTATCATTAATTCAGCTCCTTTATATGGACAAATCGTTAAATTGTATGAAATCCACGCCTTTCTTTAAAACATTACCGACGTCATTTAAATTGAAATAGATTAAAACAGTTATCGAAATACTCTCAGTGAATTAGAATTGTCTGTTTCCTGCCGGCCAGAAGCATTACGTCTGTCGATATATTTAAGGTGGCTTCCTCAGTAACAAGTAGAAATTGGTTGTGTGCAACATTCCCTATTTTACATGGCCATTGCTGAACGCTAGTAAACTGTGACAGACGTTAACAGTGTTTTCATGCAGCGCAATAACTGACGATTATTTTTAGTAACCACTCAGGTTTGAACGATACGCATTATTAGCTTGCTGCTGAAACACATATCGAGCAGCGTGAATATAAGAATTTTTTTTTTTTTGGTCAGGACCCTGAGCCATTATTGATGTGTATACTGGCGTGTAGGATATATCGAATATGACAGGTTATACATTTATGCGTATGGAAGTGTTTGTACGTGTGTTACGGCCCGGATATCTATGTAGGGTAGGCAGACCCCACATTGTAATTGTGCGTCTCTGATTACACTGACAATGTTTTTCTTTTCTTCTGTCGTCAGAAGATTTTAACCCGAACTACGTGTTTTCATAACATTGAATTCGAAAATGACATTTATTTATTATCTTCAAGAGAACATTCTAAGATAATTGATCCACAATATTTCCTCGGTGATTTTCAATAAAACAGTCTCAATGGGAACAAGGCATAACACATAAACATACATAGAATCTGGTTTATCTTCAAAACCAGAATCCTTTTATTAAAATTCTTTTGAAAATCTAGTAAAAAGCTTAAAATTTTTGCGAACAAATTGCATCAATTTTGCGAACAATTGCATCATTTTTGCGAACAATCGCATCATTTTTGATGGCTAGCCATAAAAAATCCGAACAAAACTGGTCCGATAACGAAATCGACGTTCTAGTAAACGCATGGCATTGCCTTACCCAAACGGAAAACATAAGTGCTTCGTGTCTGAACAAAATTGCTAAACAGACAGTTCACCTTTTGAAAAGTCGATCTGAACAGCAGATACAAAATAAATTAAAACAAATCGAAGTAGCTTTTAAATTAATCAACAAACACTTCGATAAACTGAGATGTGTTTTCTCTTCGAACGCATCACCGGCACAACAACAACTTCAGCAGCATCGACAACAACAACCTCAGTGGCAACAACAACAATATGAACCACTCCTTGATTCATCTACAATGGCCGATTTGTTAAACGAAACGATTACCCCCCCCCCACAGTCAACAGGGTCTCACAGCAGGAAGCACCACACCTTCCTTTCACTGTCCCAGTAGCTCAATCATCATCACTATCAACATCATCTCCTCTACCTACTACTACTATTACTACAACCACTATCAATCAAAACCATCTTTGTCTACCGCTATCTCATGGAATCCATCTCCTCAATCATTATCACTGTCAACATCTCTTCTGCCTACTACTACTACTACTACTACTACTACTACTACTACTACTACTACTACTACTACTAATGCTTCCTCAAGGAATCTACCTCCTACTTCTTGTTCAAGAGTTCTACTCCCACAGGTCACAAAGGTCGTCCAAACTTCAAGAAACTATCATCTACACCTCAACAACAACCTCTCACAACTCGCACACGCACCTACACACCCACTCGAAACCCCATGATTTGCTGCTATTCTCTCCGCTATAGATTATGCACTGATAGAGACTGCAAATTTACCCATTTACCTGGGACAAAACGTTCTATCCCCACAAAATACAACAGCAACCACCATAATACATGCTCTATTACAACACCACCACAACCACCAATATCGCAAACAAGGAATCCCCAAATCTGCCGCTATTCCCAGCGAGAGAGATTGTGTTTGCACAAAGATTGTCCCTTTACCCATCTCCCGGGGACTCGTAGGACAAATGATAATAAAAATAAAAATAAAAATAAAAGCATACATATATATATATATATATATATATATATGTTTTTATTTATATATATATGCTTTATATATATATTTTTTTTTTAAATATAAACACGCCAGCTTTATTTAATTCGTAATTGAATTGGTTGGGTGTGGAAAAAGCTGTAGGCAGGAAATTCCACAAGAACTGGAATTTCTTAAGATAAATAACGTCTGTACGTCGATTCTTTCTATTTTCTTCATTTTCCCATTCATTCATATACATATGTGTATATATACATGTGTGAGTGTGTCTGTGTGTTATGACTTTCAAGTCTCCATGTTCGGTTATTCAGTTAGCATAGAGCAATTTTCGAAAGACACTTGTTGTTATGTCCTGTTATTCACATTTCTATTTGTGTAACATTTCTCCCTTCATTTTTCGTGCTTGTTTTCTTTGTATCATCTGTCTGGATGTTTTGCGTTCTTGTCCCATGTTTGTAGTTTACACACACACATACATGTTATATATATATATATATATATATATATATATATATATATATATATATATATATATATATATATATATATATATATATATATATATATATATGTATATATATATATGTATAAATATATAATGGGGAAGAGTTCACGAAAAAGTCAAAAGACGAAGACAGGTGGTGTACAAAACAAACAGATGTATTACTATAACGCTCAGGAATAGAAAAAGTATTTTACGTTTCGAGTCTACGCTCTTCTACAGAAAGGGACACAAAAAAAAACAAGGAGAGAAACAAAGAGAGAGAAAAAATGTGTGTAGTGGCAACTGATCTATCATGGCGACTGCGGACAGAAGGGTCACACAGGAGAGCGAAGAAATAGGGGAGATAACAAAGTGAAGATGACCCTCAATACGAAGGTGGGTGTGTGTATAAGAGAGTACGTATGTGCGTGTAAAAGAGGGCTGGTGGTCTGGATGTGTGCGTGTATGTACGTGTAGGTTTGAAAATGTGCGGATGGGAATGTGTCAGTGCTGGTGTGTGGGTGGTGTGTTTTGATGTGATGTGTAATGTTGTATGGTGTAGTGTGGTGTGGTGTGATGTATATATATATATGTATGATGTATGTATATATATATATATGATGTGTGTATATATATATATATATATGCAGCAAATAAGTTAAGTTGCAATGATGTATACATGTATATATATATGCATGCATGTTTGCGTATATATATATATATATATATAATACACGCACACACACATATACAATATACATATATATATGTATGTTTCCACACACAAACACACAAGCTCACACACATGTATACATACATACATACATGCATACATAAATACCCGCAGAATACCTTTTATGTGGATGAGATGATTGAGATGAAGTTCTTTGTGTTTTGTATTTAAAACTAAGACTGGAATATAATACGAAAACTTAAAGACTTTGAAAAACATGCACTATAATATTAAGTTTGGCATCACATATTGACGTATTTTAGCCTTCCCATATTCTTCCCTCTTTTCTACTTTCCTCGTCAACTTCACCTTCACAAATTTTAGTCGTTCGTCAGTTATTTTTTCGGTGTTTCCTTATTCTAATCTCGTGAACAAATGAAACGCAGATTTCGAAGACTAACCACAGCAGTGTGCAGATTTTGATGACTATTTGTTGATTAAGAAACGTTAATAAGAGCAAACTGCACGCGTAGTTTGTAAGTGCAGAAAGTAACAAGTTGCTTGCAGGTGAATCGATATCCTGTTTCATACAATATTAAAACATGCATTACACTGCTTATTCAGCCTGACTTGGTAATATTTCTGGAATACAATTTGTAAGCACAAATAATTAATATTGCAAATATTGTTTCAACAGCTCTTTATTTTTAATTCTGTGTAAATGTGTCAATTCGAAATGATTATTCATGTACGCTCACCTGCGTATACAACATTAATGGTCGTTTAGTGTTAACGATTAGCAAGACTTGCTTGCAATAGTCTCCTCGTATTACGGAGAAAATTAACACGATTATGTGTATAAGAATGTGTGTGTATGAGTGTGCATGCATGTATGAAGGTATGTATGTATGCATCGTTTGTGTGTGTGCGCGCGTTTATACGTAATGGGAAGGAAAGTGAAAGTATCTTCGCAAATGATTAGTAAATGGTTTGCGAAAAATTTGATAAGGCATCAATGAAATATAATAACATTAATAATCGTTTCTAATTAAGGCACAAGTCAGCAATTTGCGAAGAGCTCTTTAGTGGATATAATTGACCCCAATACTTAACTGGTACATTACTTAATTGACCCCAAAGGGGGAAAAGGCAAAGTTGACCAAGGCATGATTTGAACGTAAATTGACGGAAGTAAAACGCAAAGTAATCTTCCCGATACTCCAATGATTATATCACCTTGATTCATTTATATCGATTCTGATTGAATGTGTATCGTGAACAGTTGGAAGTTCTTTTGAAGGTCATCACTGGTGAGGAAAGCTGATGCTAAGGAATTTGCAGATGTGGAAGAGGTGAAGAAAAACGACGGAGGCTCCAAAAGGCCTCACTTCGCAAGAGGCTCCAGGATTGGTTGGAACAGGGAGAAACACGTCTTGACCAATACATTGCTTCAAATACAGAATATTTTTATTACTGAGTCTGAGATCGTATATCTGGAGTTAACCATTCATTGTTGCTAATTTCTTTCTTCATTTAACTTTTCACTTGTGCTAAAGGAATGCTTAATGTGGTTCTACAATCAGTTTTAGCTGCTATTTCTGGCATGGTGGTGGCTCTTCGGTACCCTTAATTATAATTAAACTTATATTATTACATATCTATAATAATTACCTATACAGTTTCTTCCATGCTGGCCACTTGATATGATCGTTATTCTAAATAATGGTCTTGTCACTTATATATATTTTATTAATACTATATATATATATATGTGTGTGTGTATATGTATATATATAAAATATATATATATATATATATGCAAGTATATATATATGTATACATATCTACATATACGTACATATGTATAAATATATATGTGTGCAGGTGAGTGTGCATGTGCGTGTGTAAATACCAATGTCTATCTGTAAATGTTCCCTATGTCTATAGTCCCGAACAGTTATTCTTCCATCCCTGACATATATACTTCTTTCTCAATTGAACCTCACTGAACTGCGTGTAGGATTTTCATTAAATTTCAAAATTGCTATCTTATAATCCATTTTAAAATCGCATTAATATTAATCATTCGTCGTTCATTTCCTTTTATATTCTCTTACTGCGAATAGTTCTTCTTTTTCTTTAGGTTTTATTTTGAATTCAATGTTTGTTTCAGAAACCATATTTATCATTATTCTCAATGTCTTCGGGAAATGTTATGTTATTATTAAAATAAAATTTCCAAAATATTTTATCATGGTGATCATCATCATCATCATCATCAACATAATCATCATCATAATCATCACCACCACCACCACCACAAACCACAGCCACCACCACCACCACCATCATCATCATCATCATAGTCATCACCGTCGTTGTGCTGATATTTGCATTTCTAAAAATTTCATGGAAATAATTTTTCATTTGTGGTAAATGAAAAGTAAACATATCGGAAGGCATTTCTATATTTAATTGTGTATCTTTGTGCGTGTGAATATATATATATATATATATATATATATAAACATAATTGTTTTTTTTTACCTACGCGTATACATACATGCATACATACATACATATATATATATATATATATATTATATATATATATATATATATATATTATATATATATATATATATATATATATATATATATATATATATATATATATATATATATTATATATATATATATGCATATATGTATATAGGCATATATATATATGAATGTGTGTGTATATATAAATACATGCATATGTACCTACATATGTGTAATTTTTTGTACATGGGTGTATGTGTGTGTGGTGTGCGTGTAATCATAATTTATGAAATTTACGTAAACACACGTTGACAGGCAACATACGCTGATGTATAACATATATACACAAACATATATCCATATTTATATATGTATACACTCATGTTTGTGTGTGTGTGTGTGTGTGTGTGTCTATCTATGTAAGTGTTCGCATATAAATCATAATTTGTAATATCAAGTCACATAATATTTATATTATTAATATTTTTAAAAGAAACTTCTAGAACGAAAATACAAATTACTTTTAAATGTCTTTTTTTTTCATTATGAACTACTGAGATGTCATTTTCTTATGTATTACTTCGTTTCCATCTTGTATCTGGAACTTCTTTTCCAAGAAACTTTGCAGCTGCGTTTAATAATTCCTGCCAGAATCCATTTTTGGTTTATATCTCCATTAATTGAGAATTATCAATCAATCATGATCACCTGTGCAGGTGTGCACAACATGTTATAATACAGAGGAGAATGATAGAAGGAAATTAGTCAAAGCTCTACGAATGCCGCAGGCCTTGGTTTGTTTCTCCGTCAGTTGTTTATTATCTTCAAAAATGATGAATACAACGGATGACGAAAACATTAGGTCAACCGAGTCAGAGCTGGCCAATCTACGGCTGGAAATTTGCGTCGGTCACTTTGTCATATAATGTGCGTTTCCTGGGAAACCTTTTTTAAAACCAGATGAAAATGAAAATCTCGTATATTACAATTATATATGAATGTTAACTGAGACGTTTTTAAATTAATGATGTAATTCCTTAATTCAATGCAAGATCGGTTTGGACAACTCTTACAAGCAAATGACAAGAAAAGCTTTTCATATCAGTTTCACATTATTCAAATGTAAAAAATTACATTAAATCATTAATAATTAGCCAGCGGTCACTGTTGAAAATGATTAAGAGTTTAGTGGACAGAAGAACTAAAACTAAATTTTGAAACTAAAATATCCCTTATGCATCCGGGTTCTGAAATTTGATTTAAGAAAACTATAGCTGAAAGTATTTATTGTAAACAGGAAAATTCAATAGCACAAAATAATGCTTCGTCTCACAATACAGGTATATATATAATATATACCGATTCAAATAGATCTGTTTCTAGTTTTTTTCCATACGGCGGCGAGCTGGCAGAAACGTTAGCACGCCGGGCGAAATGCCTAGCGGTATTTCGTCTGCCGTTACGTTCTGAGTTCAAATTCCGGCGAGGTCGACTTTGCCTTTCATCCTTTCGGGGTCGATAAATTAAGTACCAGTTACGCACTGGAGTCAATGTAATCAACTTAATAACTATGCATGTCCTTTTTTGTCCCCTCTGTGTTTAGCCCCCTGTGGGTAATAAAGAAATAGGTATATATATAATATAAATATATATATATATATATATATACATACAGATATACATACATATATTTATATATACATGCATGTATGTATTTATATATGGTTAATTATATTTGGCAACTCTAAATTAGATTCCATACAATATATATACATATATACCACATCAATATTGTACTGCAGGTACAAATCAAGTTTACTTCAAAAATTCCTCTGCATTAACCTTCACCTTTGGCGAATTGGTAAAATTGAAGGGGGAGCCATATCGCATGGTAATAATTCGTTATGCTTTTATTTATGTAACTGTTAACACTTAACTTTTAATAACTTTATATGAAGCTGTTCCTGGTGTCGATACTAAATATATTTCTGGCAATCTTAATAATGATAATGTTTCACAACAGAGCAGCTTGATTGTTTGGAAAAACATGCAGAATTAATGGCATTAATGAAAGAGGATGCCTGGTGTCTTCTGTGTCTCCCTTTTCATTTTACAATTCATAGTTAGTTTTTGATGGTATCATGATATCTGTCTTTTAGATATCAAATACCTTCAGCTAAATGCAAAGACACCCCAACTGCAGCCTGAAGATAAATTCAGTCATGTATATTTCTGCTACATTGTGAAGTCGTTGTTAACCAGAAATGTCTCCTGCTATTTTGTGGATTTTTATCCTCTCAGGGTTAAGAAACGATTCTGTCACCCCAAAAAATATATAAGTAAAACGAATTATGAATGGATGAATTTTCTAGGTTCCTTGCTGATATATTAATTAATCTGTGAACAATTTATTGTGTACATAGTAAGACGGGTAAGATTTATCTATTTCTGTATCTTTTTAAAATTCTAATAATGTAAGGATTTTATTGTGAAAGGGACATTTGGTATACAAGCATCAGTTACATATCAATTTCATTGAAATACTAGTCTACAAACTGGAAAAATAAAATGATAAATTATAAGAATTGCCTGATAATTTCCGGACCAAATGATACACAAAAGAATGCATTCTGTTCCATGTTGTGAAAACATTCAGTTGTTGGCATCATGCTCACTGATAGGATTCCATCTCCGATGCAGTATTTAAGGAATCATGTCTTGAGAATATGGATCGAATGGAATTATATTTAGATCTTGAGTCTCATAATGATCCACAAATCCCAACCTACATGTTAGTTCTTTTCTCACGTTCCAGAAATGTAATATGATGAAATGTAAAGAACTAGTGAGAACCATTTTACATTTCCCAAAACACCAAAACATAACTGCTTTGAAAGAACTTCTCAGATAAATTTTGGGAAATCGAAACTTCATGCCATCCTTAGATATGAACAACTAACAGAAATAAGTCGTACGGTCTTGAAAACTTGTGCAGCATTTTAACGATCCAGAGAAGAGACGAAGGCTCATAAAATTTCTTGCGGCAGAAAGCAGCAACTTTTCAAATATTTCTGATTTTATAGGTTTGCATGCATTATCAATTCTATTTCATGGTTTTCACCAGGAATTTTAAGTAGGCAGATCTTATTAAAAATATCATTTGAGATCTCATTTTTTGTGTTTAGCAGTCAAAATTCATGCTACTGAAATGCAAATTTGCATATTTTTCTCAGATATTACTGTAATTCATTAACCTATTAAATACACTCACTATAGCTTTTCAAAAAATCATTAGTTCGTATATTGCAAGCATTTCCTGTACGCTTTCTTTGTGAAGATTATGGAAAGTAATACAAATTAGTACTTACAAAACAAAATTGCATACTTATGAATATTTGTGGACGTATTTTATAACACTGTGTGTATACATAGATAAAAACTTGTATGTAAATTTATTTCCGGTCTGGTTTTCCTCAAACATTTCATATCCATTGCACTTTGCCATCCGTCCAGATGAAGCGAATTTGACCGTGCATTCTCTGAGGTGTGGAAAAACTCTCCATCAAATCCCATAATTTATTTTTAAAAACGGAGATATTATTTTAGGCAATCCTATATAAAATATATGTGAACTGATGATACCAGAGTTCTGTCTGGAGCACCTGTTACAAAAGGTATGTTCGACCAGCGTGTTCGGGATTACTGACATAAATCTTTTCTTGTTTTTTCTTTTGTTTCTGCCAGAAAGAAAACTAGCATTATTTACTGCCTCTGTTATCAGGTGCACCCCCACCTCATGAACAAAACAGAAAGCAAAATCATTTATCGGAATTCATGTTTTAAAGTGCCCCCTTTTCGATAGACTAACGCTCCAGCTATACTTGTCAATTTAAGTGGATGTAGAATTAAATTTGTTTCCATTATGGCGTCATTTTCAGTTGAGCTCTGTGTTATGTTCTCGAAAAGCAGTAAATGCACCATGGTGTCACTTCCCACACTATAACCTATTGTCCATTGTCACAAGTTATAAGCTGATACTGTAGAGCTATTAGGCTTTCCATTTTGAAAGAGTACTTATTAATATATTTATTCCAATGATATCATCAAATTTTAATTATTCCACGTTTAATTTTAACTTTAAATGTCCTGGTACTTGAAAAATGAGAGTTTATTTTGTTTGCTCTCCTTAATTACAACAGCAAATGTCTGGCTTATGAACAGATATTTACAATCCTCTTGTTCATTTAGTTTGTGAGGATTTCATGAGACAACTACGAGGCGCATGGTTCTGTTATAACCATGGCAACACAGGTGTCCAATTTTTACAAATAAATGAATTCACAGCTTCTGTTTTAATTTCTATCTACTCATTATCTTCGACATATGTTGTAGTGAGCCTTTAGGGTTCACAAGTGACAATCTCAGTTGTTGCATCCCTTGATCATATGCATCAATTAGAGAACATAGATTTCAACGTCATTCTAAAAGTGCTGACATTATATATTTACTCGTAGAACGAATGGTGCCATTGCCGATTCTCGGTTTCTCTGTGGTTTGACATGACTTGCGTGCATTATGTTAGAAGCTGTGTTGATGACAATTAGTGATCACGTTCAGCTTTCACAAGGATTTTATTAAAATTGTTCATAAAACGAGAGAAATTAACTACTTGCTAAAATGCTTTATCAGTAATAATTAATACTTCAGAGAAAACTTTTGGTTTTTAAACGAGAAGTGAAAATGACAATTGACTTATACGCAGAAGCTTTAATGTTAGAGTACATACATGAAGAAAAATACCATTACTTCTGAGCTTGAATAAAGAAAATACAGCTAAAAGACTATATTATAACTAATATATATATATATATATATATATATATATATATATATATATATATATAGGGAGAGTTTAGGAAAAAAAACAAGAGACGAAGACAGGTGGTGTACAAAACAAACAGATGTATTAGTATAACGCTCAGGAATAGTAAAAGTGTTTTAAGTTTCGAGCCTACGCTCTCCTACAGAAAGATACACAGAAAAAAACAAGGAGAGAAAAAACAGGAGAGAGAAAAAAATATATATATTGACAACCAAAAAAATTTATGTTATAATTTAATCTTCCGTTATGCACTTAGAAATGTGGTGCGATATATCGAAAGCGTTTGCATTCAGTAGTCATAAAAAAAATTGTATATGATAAGGATGAGTTCTGGTGCGCTTAATGTACATTGCTGCTGTTATTCTCAACGTTCTCGTTGTTCTCAACTTTATAAAGCGACAGTGAATTATTGCCGATAATACAGCCACAAGCCAGGGAATTTACTATGTTCATTCGAGATTTTACTCTGTGAATATCGTTATAAGAAATAGATAATATCTCATAGGGAATCAGTTTCATATGAATTGAAAATCAGCAAATTATCCAATACGTAATTAAAATAATAACTATTATATTAATCCAATTTCCAAATCTTAACCAACGGAAGATAATTAACGGTGCTAATAAAACTGATGAGAATCACAGAATAATATATTTGCATCCGACGCAAGAAGATTCGACAAATGGTTGTAATTCTTGTTTCAGGCTATTCCGCTTTACACTTAGCCAAATGTATTTATGTCGAGAATTCCTTTCGCAAATATCCTCTTACTTTCCATTGGCATATTTCATCCAACGAAAATGTCTGACTTGAGGCCAAAGTAGATTAACCGCTTGGTTTTAGAATGCAAAGTTTATTGCACTGGTGAAGTGTTGTCTGTGTGTGTGAGAGTGTGTGTGCGTGCGCGCGCGCGTGTGTACATTCATGCTTATATGTACATACATATTCATATATATTCCCCCCCCCACACACACACACACACACACACACACACACAAGCACACACATACATATATGCGAACTTAAGGTTTGTTAAAATATGTTTGTAACATTTGAACAGCCAAAGGCAAATTCCCTGCAGTTACGTGGAGAAAAAGTTCTTTCTTATGGTAAAAAAAGGTGTGACAACACCATATCTGTCCAGTGCTGTCACCTGTCAGATTCCTCGACATCGATGCTTCTGGTTTCTTAACCGTTATTAATGGGAAATACCGAAGAGGCAACATATTTGAACAAATCTAAAGTTCGCTTGGCGCTCATATATTCATGTATGTACATACGAGGTATGCTCAGCTTCATTTTACCCACCAAAACTAAAGAGATGTAGGGGAGGAAAGGGTGCTATATGAGAAAACCTCGGTGGATCAGGTCAGTTTTCTGCTGTTACTCCGAAAGTGCAGACGTGTAGTACGCTCTCGTCGGATTTTCGTTTTCACACAAGTTCACCAAATGCATCGATCCGAGACCCTAAACCTATGATTCATCAGCAGTGAAGATAGTTTTGATAAAATCTGACCCGTGGTTTGCCCAGTCCAGCAAGACCTGAGGAATTTAATTGCCGAGTTACTTCTGCTGCCTCGCCAGCTTCTTGGTGACGAATTTCGATGACACCCTCTGCACTCACTGATTCTGCGCTTATTCCAACTTCTTGAGCAATTTCCTGAATTGCTTCACGGTAGTTTTCCATGACTATTTGCCTATCCTTCTCCATCGCTTCCTTACTTCGGTTTCTGAACAGCCAGCCTAAACGTGACTCTCTCTCTCCACTGAGGTGCAGTTATACTTGAAACGGTTGTAATACTGATCCAGCTGGGTTTTTTTCCAATGTCGTCGTCGTCAGAAGTCTGCTGAATGTTTTGGATGGTTTTATCGGGCATCAGGTTTTGCCAAAACTTGTTGCAATATCACAGCCCGATACGTTCGGTAAATCTGGCGAGCGCACAGTACACGTCTGTGCTCTATGCATAACAGCCGGAAACTTACGTGCCCTAACGGTAAGAAATTTCCATGCATGCGCAGGAGACGTAGTGTCACTTCTCACACGGCATTAGTCTTGGCGGTCGCACTTCCTATATATAAGTGGTAAGAACATTTCAAAGGCGGTGTGTAATACACAGAGATAATTAGTGAAGAACCTGGATCACGTATTTAAAATCTAACTTTGAACGTGGAAGGAGCGAATTTAGGCCAATAAGTCTTGGTTATAGGGAATGTAACGGTCGAGCTAATGAAAAAAAATAAAATGATAGAAAGCCGGTTGTTAAGGGCGTCAATGCGTTTTACAGAAGTGTTTATAAAATATGTTTTTCTGCATGAGACCATAAACACACATATATATATGTGTATGTTAAATAAAATAAGATAACAAGGCCAAGGAAATTTGATATTTCTAGGATATTTATAAATAGAAAGGTAGTCTTACAGCTGTTTCAGGGAAATAAATGATATCTCATCAACAGAGACGAGTTCAAAGAGCTTCAATAAAAGGAATTAGTAGAATTCATCTTTTTAGAAGTTATTCTGGAGAGGGAGAGATATAAAAGAAATTAGATATAAATGCAGAAAATAGTAAAGGAAAAGATGAAAATAAAAATACATATTAGACGTTAAAGTTGGTATTCTGTTATCCACGATATGTGTTGTGTAGAATGGGTAAAGAAGCTTCGTGCCCATGATGTGTAAAGTCCGATAAGAATACATATGTTGTTATTTCAAAGAACAGTTTGCAGATATTAATTCCATGTGTTGTTGGTCATTCAAAAGTATCTTGTAGTAGAAATGAATTTTGAGAATTATACTTGTATGGGGAGTAGATAAAGAGAGAAATGAATAGGTAAGAATATAAGATGGAATAAAGAAATATGTATTGTTGTGAGTGGAATTGATTAAAGGAATTAGGGGAGTGGTAGTCATAATGGCTAGGTTAGAGATAGGGAAAGAAAAAGAAAAAGAAAAAAGAGAAAAAGAAAAAAGGTGTGCAAGATGCTGGTCAAGATATTACAAGGGAGTGGGGAGAGGAGAGCTATCGATAGCTAAAAGGAATAGGGGGGGATAGAAAGAAGATATAAGAAGATAGAGGAAAGGAGTTTGTGTGAAAAGTTGCAGATGGAGATAAAGAATGTGGTACAGAGAGGTGGATGGGGGTATTAGATGTGAGTGGTAAACCTTGAGAAGGAAAGGAAGGGAGATGAAATGATAAGGAAGAGTGCTAGGAATTAAAGGGTGAATGTGTTGCGGGTTGAATGGTCAAGTTTCTAAAAATAGACGTCGGCATTTATGAGAAATCAGAGAGTGTAGTAGCCAAAGCGGAAATCTATGGTGGGTACTGATAAATCATTGACAGAAAGAAAAACATGTATGTAGATATACACATATATATGCACACGAGCACACACACGCATATGTGTAAATATACACATATGTATATTACCCCCCCCCGCATAATCACGCATGTATATATATATATATATACATATATATATATTGGTAAAAACGGTAAGATAACAAAAGAAAGAAAGAGACCTCAATATTATGTAAATATATATATATCGATACCCATATACACACACACACACACACACACACACACACACACACACACACACATATATATATATATATATATATATATATATACAGGAAAAATAAAAGTTGAAAATCACTAAGAATGATTAAAATATTTTTTATTAATATATTTAAAGCTTTAACCGGTTTTACAGTTTCCACTGTTTTTCAAAAGGTTCAAATAAAAAGACATGTCTTATGTCTCAGCTTGTCTTGCTTCTGCTTATCTTTATTTGGCACCCAGGCCATAACATACAGGGGACAGCACAAGAACAAACCAGATAGTTCTGAGGGGACATAAAACATAAACGAATGAATATGAAAAAAAATGTCTAATGAAATGGCTGCTCAAGCAGTACCATTTTACTGTTAATACAAGTTATGAATGTTTTCTTTTTCTTTCTTTTTATATCTTTTTTCTCGTTTTTTAAAAATATTTCAGAAATTTAAATCTATTTCCTTTTTTGTTTTCTTTTTCTCCTTTGTTATAAAGTCTATTTCTTTTTTTCTCTTTTAAATTACTCCTTTATTACCGTTCATGTAACTACTTTTGGTAGTTCCTCAAACTCAATTTTTTTTCCCCAAAGGGTTCACATCACCTTTAAATAGTTCCTTCAACCGTTTATAGCTTTCCTTGTCAATCACCACACCCTTTATGTATTCCGAGCAATGTTCAGTTCGTAATTCAATCCTTACTGCACCCCTAAACTTCACTATTTCCTCTCCATGGCGGCACCTTTCACATATGTTACTACATGCCACCTTTTCTTATTCGTATTTACTTGTTTACGTCCCAGACCGGAACTGTCCAGGCTAGTCATTTCCTTTGGTTCCTCCGTCTGTACATAAACACAATCGTCCACCATTATATCCTCCACTATATGTTATGACACTACTGCTGGTATATCTGCCCAGTTCCTCGGTAGCTCTACTATTTTCTCCTCTACTTCCTTCTTTCATTGTTGATTCTCTGTCGCATAGTTCCCAGCTCCTTTCTCTTTCGATTATTTACAATAATAAATGTCTCCCCTTTACTTTCCTCCATTTCCGACCTCTCCTCCTCTGCGGGCTGTTGTTCCCCTGCTTACTCTCTTGCTGAGGGCACCCCGCCCTCATGTGTCCGTTTTATTTACATAGAAAACATGTTGGAGGTCTTCTCTCTGCCACCAGTCTTAGCGTAATATTTTCCGGTAAAAGAATCTCTCCCATAATTCCATCTAGGTCCTTTAACCCAACTTGAATTGTGATTTTTAGGCCGTTGCCCCACCAGTTGACTTCCTTCGTTCTGGTTATCTTCAGACTCCTTGCATCTTCCTCCATCCCGTGCATGACTGCTGCCACCAGCCATGCCTCTTCGATCTCTGCCGACTCTCACTCTGGCAACACGTTTGCCACAGTACATCGGCAAGTACAAGGGGATAAACACAGAAGGGACAAACAAGGACAGATAAAGGGATTAATTCGATTACATCGACCCCAGTGCGTAAGTGGTACTTAATTTATCGACGCTGAAAGGAACTCAGAACGTAACGACAGACGAAATGCGGCTACGCATTTCGTCCAGCGTGCTAGCGTTTCTGCCAGCTCACCTTATATACGTACATATATATATATATATATTGAGAGAGAGAGAGAGAGAGAGAGAGAGAGAGAGATATAGATAGATAGATAGATAGATGGATAGATAGATAGATAGATAGATAGATAGATAGATAGATAGATAGATAGATAGATAGATAGATAGATAGATAGATTGATAGATAGATAGATATGTGACAAAAAATTCATTGGGAACTGTATAACGTTGAAATTGTCTAGAAGAAGCATTAGGAAAAATATATTTTGACCTAGAACTAAACAATAAATCGAATATGCATGAGAGAAATTAACTTGTTATTCAATAGAAATGACTTAAGTTTTCAATCAATGATTATAATTTTACAAGCGTGTTTTGATAATTCATTTGAGAAAAAGGAAAAAACAAGTGATAATTTTAAAGTGTCAATCTAATTTTGCTTACCATTTTATTACATCTTGGGTGAAAGACACTATTTCATACTTAGCGACATTATAGCAATGATAAATACAATTTAAGCGGGGATTTATATTGAGAAAAAATCAACTCCAAATTCGAAGTTAATTCAATTTCATTACTGCAAAGTAGAATCAATTGAAATAGGTTTAAAATGAGAAAAGTAAAATGTATCCGTAAACATTTAGCATTTTAACGTTTTAAGTTCAAACAAGAATAAAATTTGAGCTAAATAAATTTCCATTAATTTTATATTTACTGCAATGTCTACAACAAAAATAAGTTCCTCAATTACGTAACTCATTTAATTAAATTCATTATTTTATGCTTTTGAAAAGGATGTTCTTGGAATGATTTTTTCGTGATGTTCCTATTCTATTTCAAACTTCATTGAAAATTACATAATGATATTAATTAATCTATCACCGTCTGTCTATCTATCTATCTATCTATCTATCTATCTATCTATCTATCTATCTATCTATCTATCTATCATCTATCTATCTCTATCTATCTATCTATCTATCTATCTATCTCTCTCTCTCTCTCTCTCTATATATATATATATATATAAATGCATGTATGTATATATATATATATATATATATATATATATATATTATATATATATATATATATATATATATATATATATATATATATGTGTGTGTGTGTGTATATATATGTTTGTATATGCAGTGAGAAACGGGGAAATTACGTAATTTTCTTGGAAAACTTTACGTTCTCTGACGTGTTAGAAACTAACTAGACTTTCCTTAACGACTACACGTTTTCAGATATATCTTTGTTTATGTGTGTTAATTTTAGATGTGTTTAGCTGACCAAAAATAAATTGAGAACTTTTAATGATGGAATTGAGGAATCCACTACGCTACAGCAATCGATAAAAAGCAGCACCGTTATAGATCAGTTAAGGGATATAAAACAGGCATATAAAGATAGAACTAGGATTATGCAATGTGATATTGCAGGTTTTAATTGCCCGATGTTAAGATTCTTACGTTTAATGCAAATGAGTTCGCTAAAATGTATGTTCACATTTTAATGCATGCACGAAACACCATTCGTTTCAGTAAAAGTTCAGCATGGGTAAAAAATCGAATCCCACAAATTGTTTTATGTAGCTATAGGATCTCATAAGAGTGCTATTTGTGATCTTCTAGGTCTCTTTTTATTAGAAGTCTCTTTTTCATGAAATACACTGTAATATAAGTTCTCATCGCACCATATTTATTCACACCGTGACGATTGTTCAAACAAATCTCATTGTGAAGGTCTGACACTTGATGGTTTATGAAAAATCTCATATATGCTTCCATTCAATTATCCCTGAAAATCGCATTAACCGCTAACCTCGCAAAAAAGATTTCTTTGATGCTTCACTAGAAGTCAACTTGTGTCTCTTGGGAGCCCTATTATAGCATTAATGAAAAGTCCACGTATATACACACATAATATTGCCCCCAACCACACACACACACACACACACCGATCGTGTTCAAAAGTATTATTGAGCAAATATAATCAAGAGAATATCTAATATCTCCTCTTCTATATTTGAATAACTTCTCCTTTAAGAAAACATTCGGAAATGCATTCCCCTATCATAATAATATTCTAGCTCACAGTGGTTTAAAAGAAAAGGTTACTTACAGCGTTGTAATTAAATCAGAAAATCCTAAAAATATACTCAGGAAGATAATATAGCTCGCTCCTCATTTCTCTTTGAACGTTAAGATTAACTTGGGTAGGACATGTCTTGCATTAACGGGTACTATTTCCCTGCTGACCATAGATACAAGAAAATGTTTAATAAACGTCCAAAGAAAATTTCATGCAGCTGCTCCCTCACCAGGAGGCGGATCACTCGCGGGTCACTCCAGCCGTCGAAACACAGAAAATTTTCCTCTCAATCAGGCATGCATGATTACTTCAGTAGTGTATGATGACGAACACACTTCAATGCTTCACAATAATAAAACTATAAAAAAATACCCTAGAGTAAATAAAAGTGATTTTAAAAAAGATACGCTAACCATGAATCTTCTCTCCAGCGGAAGAATAAGAAGAAAATCATGAAGTTAGCTAGACATATGTCGGACTCCATGCCGATAATACACATCATACACCTTCGAGTGGAGCGTCGTGGAACGTATTCAGGCAATCACAGAGAGGTTTTGCTTAGCTGAATGATATTACATTCTTTTCTTTTCAGACCTAAGAATTCTACTGGCCGACTAAATCATAAGACTTTTATTAAATGTAACTGTCTAGTCAAGTTTCTTTTATAAAAATGGTAAACACCAGCTTCTCTAGATTAAGCATTAAGCCTCACAAATTTTGACCTTTTCCCTGATGTAAGTCTTAGCTTTTCTTTCACTATCTCTAAATTCGTCTGTCATTTTCTTCTAAAAGACCAGGACCTTTTGTCGTTATATTTTTCTGAAAGGATAGCCAAGTAGTATATTTGAAATTGGAACACTACACAAGCTTGTCCCATTATCATGTTTTCATAGCATAAAACATATAGGAGCCTGAATGTAAATCCTATGTATATTATATGATATCAGTTAATGGATGGTGTAGTTTCTGTTGACCGCGCTGCTAACGGAACAGCACATTATATATACACCCGCACACGCACACACAAACACACACACATATATATGTATGCATCTCTCTCTCTTTCTCTCTCTCTCTCTCTCTCCCTCTATATATTTATATATATATATATATATATATATATATATATATAATATATATATATATATATATATATGTGTGTGTGTGTGTATGTGTGAGAGTGTGAACCTCACCGTCGAAATAATTATAAGCGGACAACAAGTGTATGCATTCAATGTTCTATGTGTCATCTACACGTTTCTGTAAAAAGAGCAAAATAATTATATTAGACATCTAAAAACATACATTCAATATGCATACATACATAGGTAGTACATACCTACATATCTATATATACGTTGTGGGGTGCGTGTGTGTGTATGTGCGTTTGGCTATGTATGTATGCATCTATGTGTGCATGTGAGCATGTGTAAGAGAGTCCACCGTCGGTTCCAACTTGGATTATTCCAGTCATGTGCATCTTCATTGTATTTCTCAGGCGAAATCATAATTTAGTGAGACAAGTTTCTGCCTTCGAATTACATCCAACGATTTACTACACATTATACACATATACGCATGTGTGTGTGTTTATATGTAAGTATGAATGTGTGAATATGTAAGTATGTCTCTCCCTCTCTCTCTCTCTCTCTCTCTCTCTCTCTCTCTCCTTGTATATATATATGTATATATATATATGTGTGTTCATGCGTGTATACATATGCACGAACGTTTATGTAAGGACGCATTGACGTATGTATATATGTATGTGTGTGTATTGTGTATGTGTGTGTGTGTGTGTGTGTGTGTATAACGAAAGAAAACATTGCGGCTTCCATTGAATTACTTGAATACGGGATTACATGGATAGGGATTATGTTACCTTGCATTCGAAATAAAGAAATAATAACATTAATTTGGTACAAATCCGAAAATGTCTCAGATAGAAAATATGACATTTCAATGCTGTTTCCATCGGTATCGGTGGTATTAGTAGAGAAAGAGAAGAGAAACTGCAGACTTCAGTCGAACCATGTGCATTGAGCTCTATAGCGGATCTTTATCCGATTTCTATAGAATTATGATTGGTGAATGAGTTGCGTAAACTTTAGTGAGAGTATCACTGACCGTGTCCTACTTTCATTAAATATTCGAAGCTTCTTAATTCTTGTTTTTTTTTTTAATATATGCACCAAAAGCTGAAGTAAAAGGAATAAGCGATAGGTTTGTAATGAGTCACCATTTGTGAATATGAAACCTTTCTATTTATCTGCAAATAAATAAAAGATCCAAGTTTTCCCATTTTTACAGAAAAACTAGCGTGATATATGGAAATATTTCTCTGTTTCTTGTGTTGGTAGGTGGAAAAATCGGTAGAGTTATGCTCAAACACATTTGGTTACATCTTTCTACATCCGGGTTCCAAATTTCTGCCGCATTCAATTTACCCCTTATAATTCTGAAGCTGGTGAACTTACTGCAACACCCTAAGCGTTATTGTCTTTCATCATAAAAATCTCAACTTTTCGTGAACATGGCATACGTGACATAACTTAAGCGGCCCTAGGTAAATTGCCGAAGATACTATCACAGGTAATTGTCTGTCGCATGAGATCGGGGATCTGCGCCTCAAGTGCTCACTAACCCGAGTCAAAATTTAAAGAGTAAAACAGTAACGTACCATGTAGTATGATGCCTATCTCCATATCATTGATGGTGTCGATTGCAAGAGAAAGAAATTCAATGCTACTTGAAATTTACGTCATTGCAGGACTCCCAACAAAATCGAAGAAAAGATCGGATTCCGTTAAAGAAACCCATTGCTTATGTGCAACAGACGAAATTTACCCCCAAATTTCATATATTTTTCAATTGTATTTTCCAACAGAAGACAAACTTATCGAGGCTTATTCGATTCCATGACACATCAGAAACTATTTTTCTGTATGATA
>NC_043007.1:6569390-6579390 GCF_006345805.1 Octopus sinensis | reverse complement strand
TTTTTGTCGATATATTCATACGAATAATAAATAATAAGCATAGAATTTTTATTACACATTTAAAATGCTATATAAAGCCTCTATATTTTACCTGAACTTGTGTATAAGTAGATAGAAGAATGAGAATATGTGTTGGACACAAATATGCGCAAACTCGATGTGATTCTTAAAGAGTGAAAAAAATGTTAAGTAAACATAATAAAACAGCTTCAAGAGAAACACGAAGAATTACATCCATCATGCGCGCACATGAATGTATGAATATAAGCACCGATTCCGATATCTATACAGGTTATACATATATATTGATAGCGAAATCAAGTGTGACAGACATGTCTAAAGAGACAGAAGTGAAGAAAGGCAAAGAAGACCTCTGCAGAATATGAACAACAAAAGAAATACTTCAAAGTATTTACCCGACACTAGAACGAAAGATATTGCTTAAGCCTCGTCAAATCAATAATATAATAATAATAATGATAATAATAATAATAATAATAATAATAATAATAATAATAATAATAATAGTAATAATAATAATAATAAATGTTCTGATGCAATACCAGGCAGTGACTCTCGTGGCTTCTGATCTTAACTGATTGGAAGTGTTATCATGTACATTGTTTTGTGTTGGTATAAAAGATGGGCTACAGCAAATATTCTGCTTGTCAGTTGTTTGACCTTAACCAGTTGAACATGTCCCTTAGTGACTGACGATAGGCGCATCTCTGATTACGAGCAGAAGTAGTTGGGGAGCATCATAGCCATGTGCTGAGAGGGATTCTTTGGGGTTTGAATAATTCACCTCTGGAAATATGGGTGTTTCGTTCAACATCCTTAAGCAACCCTTATTCAGGGATCTTTTGAGCGGGATGGGTTAGAAGATGGGTTATTCAGGGATCTTTTGAGCGGGATGGTTAGAAGAAAATTCTAACACACTCACGCACACACACACACATTCTTTTATTCTTTCACTTGTTTCAGTCAGTTGAAAGAGGCTGTAATGGATCACCACCGTGAAAGGTTTCTGAGTCGAACAAATCGATCTCAGGACTTATTTTTTAATGTCTAGTACTTATTTTACCGTTATCTTTTGCCGAACCGCTATGTTATGGGGACATAAACGCACCATCACTTGTTGTCAGTGGTGATGGGGGAACAAACATAGACACTATGATACACACAGACACATATATACATGGATACACATACATATACACAAACAGACATACAGACACACACAAGCATACACAAACAAACGCACGCGCAGAGAGAGAGAAAGAGAGAGAGAGACACGCGCATGTGTGTGTGAGTGTGTATATATATATATATCCATACATATATATACATATATATTATATATATATATGTGTATATATATATATATATATATATATATATAACATTATTGGTGAATTGAAGAAATGGAGCTGAACGCAGATTGAACAGAAATCGTTTTATTTCATTCTACACGTGTTTCGAAAGGCATTCTACACGTGCCTTTCGAAACACGTGTAGAATGAAATAAAACGATTTCTGTTCAATCTGCGTTCAGCTCCATTTCTTCAATTCACCAATAATTTTAATTTCAATTATCCGCACCAACGCACGGTTGCAACGCCAGATGGTTGTACCTCCAACCGTGCTGTTCACTGCTGTGATTTTTGCTACTAAGGTATCGGTTAAACTTTTGATTAATCTACTACAAGATTATTCATCTTTCTATTTCACATAATATATATATATATATATATATATGTGTGTGTGTGTGTGTGTGTGTGTGTGTGTGTGTGTGTTGTGTGTGTGTGTGTGTGTGTGTGTGTGTGTGTGTGTGTGTGTGTGTGTGTGTGTGTGTGTATGTGTGTGTGTGTATGCACACATACATGTCTATACACATATATAGAGAGAAAGAGGTTCAGAACCATACGCCGTAAAGCATAAATTTAACAGATATAACTTAATTACGTACCGCAGCGATTTCTCTATATATGCATATTTTTTTTCTCTCTAATTATGGAATTATGATTCATAATTAATGCGCATCAATTTAAATTACATTACCTAGATTTATTATAATGATATAATGTATTGGATTTTAAAAACATAATCTCTTATATATATATATATATATATGTATATGTATGTATATGTATGTATGTATGTTTTTCTGTGTTTTATGTATCGTCAAGTTTGATGTACATGTACATATGCACCCCTTTGTGTGCGCCTGTGTGTGTGGATATGTGTTTGTTACACACATGTCCTGATGGTTAGTGAGGTTGCATTCACGATCGCAAGGCTATGGTTTCGATTCCTGGACTGGTGATACATTGTTACATTGAGCAAAACACGTCATTTCAATTTCGTCTGCGATCACTTTGACATCCGACGTGTTTTATACAGTGTGCATCTGCACAAACAATATCGATTTATAGAGAGAGACAGAGTGAGCAAAGGACAGCATGAACATTTCGATGACTATAAACAACTGAACTGAAAAGGGTATTCAAGGCTTTTCGTCATACTCACCTGTCGCTTACGACAGGAGAGGGGTACATTGCGCGCACACACACACACACACAAATATATTCTTATAATACAACTGTCGTATCAGGGCTGGTTACATAGCCATAATGGACCTGATATCACAGTAAGTCATTTCACTTTAAAGAATGTGGAATGTGACTTTAGAGACATTTCACTTTTAGTTCCATCAACTCATAAAACCCCATTGACATCTGTCATTGGTCTCCCTGTTTCAATCTCGCTTTTGCTGCTCAGCTTCAGTACCAGTCATAACAATTCATTCGATTTTGAGGACGATGGAATGCCACTTTAAATAAATTTACAAGAGGCTGTCTAATTTCTTGTCGAGTTATCAATGGTAAACTAGGAGAGTTACGCAGGGAATTTTACCCAATGGCTTGGCGTTGCTACTTTGCTTTTCTCTATACATATCAAATGGACTTTCTCATCACTTGGAGCTGTAAAGTTAATTATCAGGTACTTTCTATTCTTTTTGTCTATTACTAAAAAATCAGACCTTCTAGCTTCGATTAATTTGCCACTCTGAAAGGTAAAATGCCGAAGCGGCTTATATTTCGTACTTTCTAGCATTTTCTAGTTTCGTGTTTATACCCCTTATGTGTATGGTCAAATTCTGCCTCTCTCTATATGTCTCCCAGTGGATAATTTAACCTAGGTTGTTATGTCTTTTCTTGTATTCTTTCTATGACAGCGTAAGACATTCACTTACTATAAGAGTAGCATTCTTCTCTTTTATTTAAAAATCCTATACTGGGAATCTACCTGATCTTTCTCGATTGGCTTTAATGAAATTAGTCCTAAATGCCTGATCTTATGCTACTACAAGCAGATTTTTTGTTTCTCTATTCAGCCTTCCTTTCCGCAACCATAATCTTGTTTCACTATTACAATTTCCTGTAATTACCTTTTGGAATCTACAGCAACGAAAAACCTTCTGTTGCCTGTCAGATAATCTTTTTCTTCGTTTTTCTGTTTTCTTTTATTTTTTGCTTCATTTGGCATGTTGGTTTCCCATTGCCCTTCTTTGACTGTAGTAGCTCTGAATAACCTTTCTTCACTGTTACCTACATAGGAGCCTACACCTACTTTAGCTAATTCCACGCAGTCTTCCACTGATATTAATCCTCTTCTAATTTCCTTTCTAGCTAAGTATAATCTCGTTACGCTTGCTCTTAGGTGGAGTCCTCCATTCATATTGAAGACATTTCCAATTCTTTTGTCTAGTTTTTCTAATTCATATTTTTATCCAATCTACAAAACTTGTTAGGTACCTAAGTAACGATACTACACAAGTATTAACAGCTTTCACTAGAATCAGACCAATTAGCTTTGACCGCAGTAGATCCGTCGCCCTTCTGATGTACTCCTCCTCAATTTTCCTTTTCATTTATATACTTAGAATTCTATCAGATTCTAATACTCCTAAATACTTACAACTCTCTCCTTCTTTCACCCATTTCATTGTCTAGCCATTTGGTAATTGGATGCCCTCACCTTTGACTACCTGTCCGCTTTTCATGACTAATATTGCTTTCTTATTTATATCAAATTCGATACCGATATTTTTGCTGAAGAGTCTAACAGTTTATATTAAGGAATCTATCTCCTTTTTATTCTCAATAAAAATCTTCAGGTCATCCATGTAGAGTAAATGGTTATCTTTTCTTTTACTATTTCTGAACTTACTATAATACTTGTGTAGATAACTTGGTGACATCGAAAAATCCTCAGCTGAATTCATACAGTCACAGGCCACTTTAGACGGTGATATAGCTTTTCGTTAGATTCAGTTTCAGAAGTGATGGCTTACAGCAATACAGCTCGATGAAATTAGGAAGAGGATGATGACCGTAAAGTTGACGATACTCTACTGAAGGAGAGTACCCGGGAGAAGTGTAGCATGTTAAGTCCTGATTGTAGAGAAGGACTGAATAATGAAGGCAAATGAACGAACGAAAACATTGTTTCATTAAGAATATCCCTTAAATGGAAAACAGGGTCACCAGGGAGTTGCTTAATATACTTCTCAGCTCCCTTCTTTATCATTCCCAACGCACAAATTATTACTGGTGTTATCGTAGTACTAAGCTTCCATATTTTTGTGAATTCAATTTGAAGACATTTATAGCTAAGAAAGCTTTTCGTATTCCCCTCTTGAGACATTTTGATCTTGTGGGACAGACAACACTATTAACAGACAAGTTCCTCTGTTGTTGTCCTTGATCACAATGTCTGGTCGATTGGAGTCAGATTTTCTGTCTGTTTGTATTGGAAAGTGCCAAAGGATGGTGACGCTCTCACCATTTACTACATCCTTACTATTATTATTATTATTATTCAGTAGTTTTATTTTTATAGCGTGCTTTCACTTCACTACCGAGCGCAGCTCTGTGTGCCTTGGGTATGTGCTGTGATTTGTTGTGATGCTCTGATGGTTATTGTATGGGAAGTGTTCTGCGTAGGATGTGTGCAGTGCCTAGTAGTGCAATTTTCTGTATGTTATATATGTTTGTAAGTCCTGGTGTTTTTGTTATGTATTTGTCTGAATATTTTTTTATCATGCCTAATGCACCTACTATGATAGGAATTGTTTCTGTTTTCAGATTCCACATTCTAGTTACCTCTATTTCCAGGTCTTTGTATTTTGAGAGTTTCTCCATTTCTTTTAGAGACACGTTGTCATCTGCCGGTATTGATACATCAATTAGAAAGCATTTTTTTTCTTCATGATCTCTGACAACTTTATCTGGTCTGTTGGCCTTAATTTCTCTATCTGTGTGTATCGGCATATCCCAGAGTATGGTTGCTTTCTCGTTTTCTGTGACCTTTTCTGGTGTGTGCCTATACCATCTTTTTTCTGTTGTTATTCCATAATGTTGACATAGCTTCCAATGTATTATTATTATTATTATTATTATTATTATTATTATTATTATTATTATTATTATTATTATTATTATCATTATTATTATTATCATTATTATTATTATTATTATTATTTATTATTATTATTATTATTATTATTATCATTATTATTATTATCATTATTATTATTATTATTATTATATTATTATTATTATTATATTATTATTATTATTATTATTATCATCATTACAATTCCTATTTATAGTTGCTGTTGTTTGTATGTTGGTAGTTGTTGTAGAATAAACTTAGCAAAAACAATTTTCCAGATAAATTTACATAAATTTACAAGATAAATGGGATAAATGTATGAACCATGAGTGAATATAATATTTTAATGCATTCTTCTTGGATATTTAGTTCACATCTGCAAACCCCAAGTCGTGTTCGTGAAATAATGGGTCGACCTTCACTACCTTATTTTATATTGCTAATATATATATATACATATCTTATAAATCTTGTAAAAGTGCATTTATTTCCACTGAAGACCGAATGATAATTATGCCTCCTCTGGAAAGGTAACTGAATTTCATCTGTGCTTCACAGAAATGTTTGGGAGATTTATATCTGACGAACGCAAAGAACAAAAGTTGCAGCTTATCATTGAAAGATATCAATTTATTTTGAATTACACAAATTATATCAAATTCATGTAAAATCCTAAAGAGGAATCTTCCCCTCCTATGATGCTCAGTCAAGTTTCCTTCTAAGAAAAAGTTACAACGCTGTCACTCAGCCAATAGAGTACCTCACACTTTAAATAATTTGAGCCCTGTGCCGTTCATGAGTTAACGCCGAAGTTTTATGACGCGGTTAGTAGTGGCAGCAGTTTAATGCCACCATTGATTTATCCGCTAAAATTTGTGTAAAGCTATTTTATAGAAACATTTATAGTATTAAAATGTAGTTTCCATATTTTTCACCAATACAAGACGGAACATTTCCAGTTCCGTGCTTAAGACTCCTTGAGCATATGGTGTCTTTTCACTCTAAAAGAATTTTGAGACAGCAACCGTAGAATTTAAATATATTATTTTATTCTTCTTTATATGAACATGTTCGAAAGTCAGCCATATTGTATTGTGAATTCTTGTATTGTTCCAAGTATTATTACAATTGCTGCCAGATGTTTATGATACCTTTTTCCTGACGCTTTACATAAAGATGTTTTTCAAATATTAGCTGTATATGATTTGTATTTTACGTTTGTTCTCTTCTCAAAGTTCTCCATTATTTTTGCCTGCATGAACCAAAATTGATTATTTTCATTCATAATATTGATTTAGAAATATGTTTCAATGTAACTTTTCAAAAGAAAAGAGAAAGATGTTCTATTGATCTAGAAAAACTAGTGATATGAATATAAGCAGCAAACTACAAATTTACTTAGAAATATTTCCATTATGTCTATATTCCTCTAGGTGTGTCAGTGGATCTGATAGACTGAGACTTAAGTAATCCGCTCTCTCTCTCTCTCTCTCTCTCTCTCTCTATCTGTATATATATACATATTTGTATGTGTGTGCATGTGTTTGTGTTTGTGCGTGTGCGTTTGTGTGTTTATGTGCCCAAGTGTGTGTGTCTATGTTGTGCTGCATTTCTACTCGACTAATATAAGTTTCTTAGCGGTTCGGCAAAAGAAACTGAAATATTATGTAATAGACTTTAAAAATATGCACTAGAGGTAATTTGTTCCGCCGGACAATCAAAGGGGTGCCCCGGGATTGATGCAGTTCAACGTGTGGTACAAGTATTATCAACAATCATTTCTAAAATATTGTCAATGTTAGAACACTTATTAAGTCTCAATGATATATTGTTAATTCTTGGCTATGTATAATTATCTAATATGACGCCTATCTCAATTTTAATTGATTAATCCTATTAATCCATCTAAAATTACTTAATGAATCAACGAGATTGAACTTTGCTGAGATTTGCAAAGAATAATAAAAATTAACAAAAATATGTTAATGTTCGATCCAGGAACGGTTACCAAGTGCACTGCATCAACAAAAACGGAAATAAAAGGACAGTAACATTTTGGGCTCTTTGAATGTATAGTGATGTCTTATGTTGTCATAATGCTTGAGTTAAAATGTTTCGTATTTCAATCTATAATTGTTCAAATCAATCACCCACAAAAAATGTCTATTCATCAAAATATGTTCTATCATTTTCAACTGCCCGTCGCCAACGATTTGTCAGCAGCTCAATTCTAACCTCATAACATTTGGCTATTTTAGAGGCAAAAATTTCCTGGCACCCATTTTCAACTTCATTCATATTGTTGAACCATCGACCATACAGGAAATAACCCGTACCTCAGAAAATGTGATGGAAGGTCTTCACTGAAGGTAGGGTTAGGCAGCACTTCTAGCCCCTCAAGTAATTCGACGCTTACGCTTGTCACATTGGCAGTATGAGTTGCAGCAATGTTATACAGTACGATTGCGCGTCTTCGATTCACCAATTCCGGGTAACGGGCTTTCACAGCATCACATTCATGTTGTAGATGTTGAGCCTAAAGGTTAACGTTCACAGTATGGCCGTCTGGAAAAAGATCAAAGTGCAACCCCCCTTTGAAATTACACAACAGATTCTGTAGCCTAACCGGAACGAAGTCATTGACTTACTTCATTAGGATTACGAAAATAGATCCATTTTTCATCCCCAGTTACAAATCGACGCCCGATACAAACATCTCAAGGATTTCCCACCAGTTGTGTGCAACTGTTCAAACGTCGGTTAGCCTGGTTATTGGTCAGCTCTTGAGGACTTTCTTCATAGCATCTGAATATAAGACGGAGCGTATGGAGGTGTCGATTTATAGTTCTTGGTGTAAGGGAAAGACCAAGTTCTTCTGACAATGTACGAGTGGCTGTTCTTGGTTGTTGCTGAACCAATGAAAGCAAGGACTCATTTTCCACAACAGGAAGTGTCCCTGACATTACTTTTGTCTCCGAGGCTGCTATCAGCTTCCTTGAAATGTTTGAACCAGTTTTATATCATACGTTCGTTGACGGTTCCTGCGTCTACCAAATCATTTATTTCTGTTACCGATGCCCTTGCACTTTTTACCTTTTTTTGGCCCAGGTAGTATAAAGTAGCTCTAAGTGCATTTTTCTCAATACTCGTTACCAAAGCTCTAAATTGAAAAATAAGCAATTAATGTTCATATATTATGTTATATGTGAAAATGAAAGAATAATCTTGTCAGCAACGAATGGACGACAAGTTGTATCAAATTCATGATAATAATATGCAGATAAAAGTTCTCAAAACTATCGGGAAAAATTTGACTCACCTGGTATATCAAGTGTAAGTATACAACTTTATACGATATTCTTCATAACTTCTTTAGGATTGATATTAATGGTATTTGTTAGCAACATAAAATTATTTGATATCATAACTGTCATATTCCAAAAGTATATTATTGATTGTTTCAATAATACATTTCATTTACAATATTTCAACTCTCTTTTAAACATTAAAATGATACTTTTCCTGTCACATATTTCTGCAATAAAGACTTTTTCTCTAAAAATCAAATCAATAATTTCTCAGTCGAAAAATCTTTACTGTTTATTTATGTGAACGGATGTGTGATTTTGTATGCGTATGTGTGTCTTTGTGTGCATGTTGTATATATATATATGAGAGGTGCGTGCACTTGTCTGTGTGTGTGTGAATTCACACACACGTTCGTACCTATATTTGAGTAATAATTAAAATATAGGTATGCTTCCAATATGAGAAATTTATCAAGTATGTATATTTATTAGTAATATGAGAAACATTCAATATTTATATTTATCTGCAATATATAGAAATATATCAAATATCTATATTTATTAGTAGTATTAGAAATACATCGAACATAAATATTATATAAAGATTAGAAATATATAAAATATTTATTTACAAGCAATATTAGAAAGATATCATTTATCTTCAATCATATCATATATATATATATATATATATATATATATACATATATATATATGTATGTATGTATGTATGTATGTATGTATGTATGTATGTATCTATATGTATATGTATATAGGCGCAGGAGTAACTGTGTAGTAAGTAGCTTGCTTACCAACCACATGGCTCCGGGTTCAGTCGGACTGCGTCCCAAATTAAGCATGTGTCTTCTACTATAGCGTCGGGCTGACCAAAGACTTGTGACTGGATGTGGTAGACGGAAACCGAAACAAGCCCGTCGTTTTCTAATTTTACACTTTTACCATTGATAAACAAAAAATATTATTGAAACTAGTCTGGTACATATGTAAATAAATGTATTTTAAACATTTACGAGGTTTTGAAATTTAAGAGCAGTTTCAGCAACATATTTTCCTATATATTTTTTTCCTGGTTGGAAACACCACTCCCGCTTTTGCTATATATATATATATATATATAATTCTCTATTACCCACAAGGGGCTAAACACAGAGGGGACAAACAAGGACAGACAAACGGATTAAGTCGATTACAACGACCCTCAATGCGTAACT
>NC_043007.1:6526890-6564390 GCF_006345805.1 Octopus sinensis | reverse complement strand
TATTTAAATGGAAGAGTAAACGATTTGATTAATTTCAAGAATATTATTTCTTATTTCGTACATCAATCAAGGCAGCCACTGATATGTTCTATGCTTGTATTCCCCTAACGTTCACTAGTACTGGACAGCCTTTGCTGTAGTAACACAAAAGAGTATTTCGGGATTATCTCCCGCACTCGTACTTAAAACGGTTTGGCTATTCTTTGATATAAATTTTCTTTATTTTCTCTAACCAATTAATTTTCGAATTTATGTTTCAACAGCCACAATAAATATGTTAAAGTATGTTAAAATATATGGTTATAACTAATAACTATTGCTAGCAACAAATCGCTACTTATACGAATGTTTTACATACACATATGTATTTTATTTTTTGATAATAAGCTATGGGGTAGTCAGTTGAATATGATGTTTTACAGCTGTATAGTTTATTATTATTATTATTATTATTATTATTATTATTATTATTATTATTATTATTATTATTATTATTATCATCATCATATGTCTGTCAATATTTCTATTATCGACAATAAACACGTATAGTTTTAATCGTAAGATGGATGTTTTTTAATGTTTTACTTCTGGATTTGTTGTTTTTTTACGTTAATGGTTGAAATATATACAAAAACAATAAAACTGAACACATATAAAATTTTAAAAAATGATGTAACATAAGTGATAATGGATGTTTAATTAAGCGTTATGCAATCGTACAGACAGATTAATTGGAATTTGGTATTATATTAACACACACATACACAAACACACACAGACATTTTCTGTATTAATTAGTCGATGTTTCCCATATACCAATGGAAAATATAAATGAATATTTGCAACGCAACTGTTAAATGTCTCATTGCGATCTAAGTAGTAACTGTACTGCATAGTAAAATCTCTCCGCCAACGTAAGGTAGATGTCCTCCGTAGGATCATGTTACTACATTTTAACCCCAGGAAAACATCTTTTCCAGCTGGTTATTGACACACGTGTTGCGCAAGGGAGCGTACTCCCCCCTCCTGCCCTTGCTCCCATTATATTTCAGGCACAGATTGTGTATCGATAACCAGCTGGTAAGGATGTTTTCTTTGAGTTAAATGGTAGTAACATAGTCCAACGCAGGATTGCCACCTTACCTTGGTAAATAGATTTTACCAAGTAAATGATACTTATGAACTCACATGAGACAGGAGGCTGCCTGAACTCCAGGACGGAAGCCGAGGGAGTAGTCCACATTATTAGAAATTTCTACTTCAAAACTGGGAAACCTAGCTATCAAGCGAAGGCAGACAACTCACCCGGCCTTAATTTTTAAGAAGTATACTTCTACAACTATCATCGGCGTACGTATGTTTTTAAAAAGAATTCTTTGCAGAGAACAGTTATCGTTCAGAGAAACTGAAGATAAGTCTACTTCACGCTAGATATGAAACCAATGGTATTGCTCTAAAAATATTACTTTACGCATACAAATAACTATATACTAGCAGTATGACCCGGTAACACCGGCCATAGTGCTTAGTGTATGCTTATACAGCTGCGTGCGTGCGTGTGCACATACACGCGAGTACTTTCCAAATCTCCGACCAATCACATACATCTAGCTGGCATTCAATTGGCGTATCAAGTTTCGGGCATTTTGATTGGGTTTTGGATAGAAAATTCACAAAAAAGTCACTTCTATTGATTTTTAATGGCTTTGCGGGGTGGCTGGAGAAATGTAAAGATGTGCACGACCATCCTTGGACGGTGTTTGAATGACCATAGCAAGTGCGAGCCCGCTAACTGAAAAATTGTGGATTTGTATAAATCACACACACACAGACATTTTGCCGTTTATATAGAGAGAGATATGTACATACAAATAATCAAAATATTAACACTCCTACTAATAATGCTACTAATACTACTGCCGCTATTTCTACAGTTATTGATATTACTTATACTACTACTACCAGGAGAACTGGTGATGATAGATGTAGAGTTGGTTGTAGTTGTAACAGAAGTGGTAAAAGTAGTAACTATAATAATAATAATAATAAAAGCAACTGCGTGGGTGTGTGTGTGTTTGTGCGTATATGTCAGTCTGATTCTCACCTGTGTGTGTATATATATATATAATTTTATTAATTAGGGAATAAAAATTCCGGCATAACAGGGGTTCAAATTATTCTCAATGAGGAATATATATATATATATATATATATATATATATATATATATATAATATATATATATATATATATATATATATATGTATATGTATATAAAGCGACTGAAGAAGGGGAATTTTCCTTGTTTTGTATATCCTTTACTCTATTTTTTCGTTGTTTAAAAGAAATGTCCATTTCCTTGGTTTTGTCTTTATATTTCCGTTTCTCATTGTATTCGACGTTTTTTTGGTGCCCTGTACCCATATATGCATGTATATATACATGTAGAGGTAGGTACGTACATATATGTATGTATATATGCATATGTTTTATTTATTTATTAATTTATATATATATATATATATATATATATATATATATATATATATATATATATATATATATATATATATATATATATGCATACATATATATGTGGTGGTGGTGGTGGGGTGTCAAAGTGGCACAGATAAAATGCCTCGTACTGTTTAATTTCCACAGAACGGTAGATTGGCAGAAATATAGTAATGTCGGATCAGATGTCTATTTGAATTTGCTATAGTAGTCCGTACGCAGTCGACATCCGACATATCCTTATTCTGTAGTTTATTTAGATTTTATCCGGGTATTACAGCAACATCTAGAAGCTTGTGAGTCTTCAGCGGCCGTGTCCACTCAAACGCGACTATTGACGCCAAGGTTTCCATTTCAGTGTTGCTCTTTCTCTCGCTCTGCCATCTGTAATACGCCTTATTTATCCTCCTAACACGAAACCCGCATTGCTTATCCTTCTAAGTAAATATCTATATAAATATTCTTTTCTTTTGTACTCGAAGCACAAAGCCCGAAATTTTGGGGGAGGGGCCAGTCAACTAGATCAACCCAAGTACGCAACTGGTACTTAATTTATTGACCATGAAAGGATCAAAGGCAAAGTCGATCAAGGCGGAATTTGAACTCAGAACGTAAAAACAAACGAAATAGCTATTTCTTTACTACCCACAAGGGGCTAAACACACAGAGGACAAACAAGGACAGACAAACGGATTAAGTCGATTATATCGACCTCAGTGCGTAACTGGTACTTATTTTCATTTATTGTTGTAAGATGGCAATTGCATACAGATTAAAATTCGCTTGTCTGTCAAGAGCGAAAGCAGACATCAAAGACATCGAATACGACCCTGGAAGGATGAAAGGCAAAGTCGACCTCGGCGGAATTTGAACTCAGTACATAAAGACAGACGAAATACCGCTAAGCATTTCAGCCGGCGTGCTAACGTTTCTGCCAGCTCGCCGCCTTCCTCTGCATAAATATCGGGATAAAAATTATTTCATTCTTATAAACTGGGAGAGAAAATCGCGTTATTTTTTCTGAATATGAGTGTTCACTTTAAGTCCTGGTCTTTTGGTTTCGATGGAGAGGTGCAAACCTAGATCGTTAAATTCACAGGACTTATAGGATCTCTCAAGACCTTTTGCTTTGTCTTTTCAGATCTTTGCGTTCTGACAGCAATCCCCACAATGACAATTATGTACCAACCCAAATCGTGGCCTGTCTCTTGTCAATAGCGTCCAAATGTGACCCTTATATACACAGGGCATTAATATCTCAAGAGTAAACCTACAGAAGCTTGATAAATCCCGACCCTTGGTGACCATGTTTATAACATAAATGAAAACCGAACTGCTTTGTAGCAAATAAAACAGAATATAGTCAATAAAATAAGGTTCTATATAAAAGGTGAAACAATGCTTTCCTCGGATTGGAAACCAGTGTTAGAGAGTCATAAAAAACGAGTATTGTTCGTTCGAGAGTAGCAGCATGTATGGTAATCTACTTCTAATACTGCAAAATATACAATATTTTGCAATAATAAATGCTGGGAGTGTCTTATTTAAAGAATATACTTTGCACAGCCTGCGTTTCCTGATATTCTTAATCTCGATGCCTTATGTTAGTGTGAAAAATAATCAATACTTATTCAAATTTCTAACTTATCTTCCTTACCATTGTTGTCTATCAGGTTTATACCATGGCAAAAGATAAATAAATAAATGAATAAAATGATTTTCATACATCTTTCCTATTTTCATATTTGCATTTTTAAAATGCTCCTTCATTGTAACTCCTGAATTACTTAGAGATTTCATTAAGATGCAGGAATTCGTGAATCCAATGAAGTCAACGGTATAAAAACAACATGATCAATTGTTTGGCATAAAAATACGTACCAAATATGCAGAGATTTGAAATATATTTTAGCACTCACTTATTTTTGATAAATATGCAAGGAACATCATTTGAGTGAAATAGTTATGTTATTTACTATTAAATATTATATGAATATTATTGATCCTGTATTAATTTACTACTAATCCCATATATGTTTCATTGGATAAGCTCGATTCAACATTAATGTATGTTGTGTTTTAGATAACAAAAACATAAGCACTAAAAATGTTATGCTACCCGTAACATTGTCGTTCATGTTCCACAGTAAATTTTAAATGTTCATTTACATATTTAAACACTCGCCGCAATAAACATACACTTCAATTAAACGGAACCCTGGAAGATACAAGATGTTGCAGAAGCACTCTGAATGCCATGTGTCTTGTAGCAGAAACAGCAGTAGCTAATGGAAATGATAATCTAACATATGTACTTTCGTCATTTGCTAATTAATATTTCACTGGATAAATACCTGGCGTTTATTCTGAATCATGAGTATAATGAATTCTAACGACTGGTTAATATCGCCATGTCTAAAAGAAATCACGGTATATAAAACATAATATCTAAATCATTATATTTGTAAACATAGTAAGGGAATCTTCATCAGCCGCCTTATTCTTGAAAAGGGACACCAAACTTACTCTAGCACCTTATCGAAATTTGTAGGAAGGTACGCATGCGTATATTGGTTATGAAAGGGATTATTACGTTAGTTATGGCTACCTTGAAACTGCTGTCAAGGTAAGACTTTATACCACAATTCGGTTTGTTTTGTTTTCTTATTTTGTATATGATATAATGTACATCACGTGACTGATAATCATTCCCTGCAGATGAAACCCGCGTAAAAAGTTCAAATTATATCTTTTATAAACAAATTCTCCTGCTGTCTCGTCTTATGCCTGTGTATGTATAAGCGTCATTTTCCCGATTTATCTCAAAAGTAATATTTCTATATCTACTTGCAGTCATATATATAATTCTATATAACATTTTATAGCGCAAAAATTTACATTTGAAAAATGTCAGAGGATTAAATGATGAGATAATAACATTTTCCATATTAAATCAGAATTTCTAAAGCATGAATACGAAGAAAATATTCTTTCAGATCTTTTATTGGAACTTACAGTGCTTGAGGGTGATTAAAATAATTCTAAGGTACAATTGGCTCAAAAGCCATGGCCAGTGACCTTAGAAATTCGTAACGAAATCTCACGGATATTCTGCAATAAACCGAAAAGTAATATCATCTCTGTAACTATTTTCGAAAACCTATTATTAGTGAACTGCAAGTAATAGGAAGTTAATCAGTTGATCTGTTTTACCTTTTAATGTACTTTATGCTACAATCTCTTTCTTCTTTTCTCTCTCTGATATTCACCTGACTGAAATTATAAATATGGTAACATATATTACTTCGAAAATTCGAGAAGGATGAGTAAACTGAGGACGAATTAGAAATAAAGTTAATGAGTTCGAATGTAATTGAAAGCTATATTCCAATAGAGTTATTTCGGTAATGTTTTGTGTTGGATATATATATAAAAGTAATATATATATATATATATATATATATATATATATATATACTAATATGTAAATGTGTGTATATATATATATATATACATAATATATATAGGTAGATAGATCGATCGATCGATAGATAGATAGATAGCTAGATAGATAGATAGATAGATAGATAGATAGATAGATAGATAGATAGATAGATAGATAGATAGATAGATAGATAGATAGATAGATAGATAGATAGATAGATAGATAGATAGATAGATAGATAGATCCATAGATAGATAGATAGAAAGAGATAGGCAGATAGATAGATAGTAGATAGATAGATAGATAGATAGATAGTACGAATATAATGTATGGAAATAGATTAGAATGTGTTAGTTTTGCGAAGCATTGTGAAGTATATGTTCAATGAATGTTGCGGGAACCATGCGAGAATGTACGAAGGAAACAGAACAAAATCCATTTTATAATCCTTATAAGAAAAATGAAATGGCTTCCTTCTGCTTAGGCTTCGGAATCTGGGGTTAAACAAGGGCGATTGGTATGGAAAATCATGTTATGAGCTTGGTGGAATATTGAGGCGGAGAGAGATTTATTTTGAGCTTAGCTCAGAAAGCCGTGCTGCGAATGCTGACGTTTATGCTTAACACCTATAGCGAGTATGTGATGCTTTGAAAGCTCGGTACTCGAAGGGCAAGAGGTGCTGCACTATACTACCAAGAAAATAACACCTCGTGGTTGTTTTACCTTCATGTGAATACAATGTCATGGTACCCAGCCAGTCTACTTTTAGTGTCTTAGTCCTAACTTGTCTGTTTGTCTGTCTCATGTATGTATGAATATATGCATGCATGTACGTATATAAAGTTAGTTCAGCGTTCCTCATCATATCAAACATTCTCAATGAATCTGATGCGGTTTTTGTTAATCTTGTAAGTCTATCTCTATTGACTATGCATATTTAGAATGAGATGATGTCGGTTGGCATAACTCGGTTGTCTTTTTCACACGAATCTTCAGGACACATTATTTAGATTACACAACACATTCAGTAGTTTTGTTGTCTGCTTTCGCTCTTGACAGACAAGCGAATCTTAATCTGTATGAAAGTGCCATCTTACAAACTTCTAGATGTGTTACTGACGAGGTCTACAGTTCATTCTACAAAAGGCATCTTGTAGAGTGGACTGGGAAATGTCTTCCCGTTCCCGAAGCTGTGTTTCTCAGCAGAATAAAGTTGTCAGATACAAACATGTGAGCTATTCTCACAGTTTCTGACTGTGTGTCCGTACGCGCGCGCGAGTGTGTGAGTTTGTGAAACCGACGCCATTTTATTAGTATGTGCTACATCATGAAAGAATGCGAAAATATACAAAATAACAAAGCTAGATTCGTTTTCGCACAAATGAATGCATTCTCACACACTTAATTCAAGAACCGTTGCAGAGCATAATTATATTTAATATATTTATTCATGCGTTTGCCATTAATAACATCGTGACAAAGTTGCAATTTAAAACACAGTTAAGTATTGTCTAATAACCCTTCAGAGTAGTCGGATGGCTACTTTCACTTGAAAGATTGATCACGAGGTTATGCTCACTCTGTTAGATATCATCCATGCATAGATTAGTACGCAGCACCAAGTTCTATTTCAGTGAAGCCTGTATGTCAGCAATGCTGAATTCTCGTAGTATAACGTATTTATATATTTTATTTGTATTATTCTTTCTAAAACTATAGTGTTTAGTTACTACAAGTCTCTATAAATATCATTAACAAAATTCATATTCCAATAAATTTCTTTTCCTAGATAGCTTATTATATAATGCCAGGACTATAATCTGTAAATTACGTGCATACGCTTATTATGTTTAATGTTATTATGAAAGGTTTCCGATTCTTTCACGCGGTGCATAAAACAAGTCGAAGCTATAAAGTGCATGAATCTGCTTTATTTTTAAGAAATTCACATATTTCCTTTTCATCCTTTGAAAATAGCATTATGAATAAGTGCCGGTTGATGCTCTAGCAACAACAGCAACAACAGCAACCACATCACAATCAAACAGAATTAATGAACAATATAAATATCCAATATTTTGGAGTCAACAACTGAAAGACAAAACAACAGGAAGAATACGGATATAACTAAAGAGAAAGAAAAAAAAAGCAAGAAGCGAATATGAGTGTTAAATGTTTCTCGTCTATTGCTTGAAGATTTTTGTAGAATGTTTTTTTTTCAGTTTATTGACTGAGAGTTTGTTATTATTTTAAAATTCTATGGAGTAAAGAAATGACGCATAACACAACAAAAAATAAAGAAGTGTAACACGTCAAACATTCACTATTTAGTCAATAATTTTAGATAATATTTGAATGGCGTGTTATATAAACCGTAGCACTGATATTGTAAGCTTGTATGGTATTTAATATTATTACCACGTCTAGCTACTGATTAAATTTCTTGTTTGGAAATATGACCCGTTATTTTATATTAACTGATGTTAGTTAATTATTTTTACTGATAAATAATTAATAAGAATTGATTTTTGGTAATTAGTGTCACTTGAAAGGTAATGGTATCTGTGCACTACGGCAGGAAATGTTATTCTGGTTGAATGCTACTGAAAGTGTATACTCTTATCTCTTACTAGACATATCGTTCGAATAATTCTGAGAGAGTAACTGAAGCAGAATCGTAGTGGATTTGGAGAATATTGTCTGTCTATGGAATGCATTTATTTGCCATAACTACACACGATAATATCCTATTTCGATGTCCAATAAAAAGTGGCATTTTCATTTATTGTTGTTGTCTGTGTACCCTTGAGTATATAAATATGTATGTGTACGGTCACCTGCGATAGAGAGATGTACGTGGGTTTCGTATGTTGTTAGAATTGTTATTCCTCTTTTAGTGATTTCCAACCAAACACTCTCTTGAAGGGTCATTAAACACTAAGCTGTTAGGAAACTCGTGGCATCTTCCCTGTTAATTTACAATATTCCTAAATCATCTGATAAAGATCGCTTAAATATAATAAATGTAGATGTTACAAATAGGGCTGTCTCTGTTCTACGGTAATTCTCAAAAGATAGATACAGTGTCACTCGTCAGAAATGAATGATCTCCATAATCTATGATTCTTGGAGATGTTGGAATTAATTGCGTTCTGTATTGAATTGATCGGATTTCAACTTCAATGTAAATGCAGATATGGCCAAACAACACTACCTATCTATTCTCTGCTAGTAACTGTGCTAAATTGTAGGCGTACAATGCGCTCCTAAGTCTTGGATGAATGAAAGGAAAATCGGAACGATTGGGTGTTAGTACAGACATTGTGAAGCATGGTTATAAGGTGAAACGATCAGATCACCAGAAAATAGTCTTGCACACCTATCACCATAATCCATTCTGCTTTTTGTGGTTAGCTTGGATGATGTAGACTCATTTATATACTACCAAGAAATGGGTAGTGCAATATGATAGATTATAAGGGTCAGACGAATTTTAACCGACCTAATTTTACATCACGTGTTGGTACACGAAATGGAACGAGCAAAATTATTTTAGCCAATTAAAATTTAAAAAACGCAGCGATGAGAAAAAACTTTACTATAATGATTAATTCTAATCGAGGAGGTCAAGGGAGAAAACCCCGGAAGTAAAATTAATTAAAAACAGAATGCAATGGAGACTGAATACGCCCCAATCGCTTGATGTTTTAGATTTTCTAATTATCATGTCATGAACTACAATTTCAAAACGTTTGTGCACATGCCATTAAACACTGTGCTGTCAAATTAAACAAAAACACATCGTATTTTGTTATTATGCTCACAATTTGGTCTGATAAAATAATTGTAAAGCATTAACGTTATAATGCCGAAAGGGATAATTTAAAGAGAGAGAGAGAGAGAGAGAGACAGGAAGAAGCAGAGGCAGAGAGACAGAGAAAGACAGAGATAGAAAGAGAAGGAGAGAGAGCATTGTTTAAAGTGATCGTTCTAAATATCCGTGTTCTAAGCTGGAGACTTCAGAAATCTATTTCTGTAAATAACATTTAATGAATTGAATTTCTAACTTGATGTTCACTTCTTGCTGAATAATTCTGATGGCAGAAAATTGACAAGCCAAATACTTTCAGCGTAATTTGTGAGCATTTAATTAGGAGAGAAAGAGAGGGGGAGAAAGAGAGATAGCGAGAAGGGGAGAGAAGTACTACAGGAGTCTATCTACTTGAAGAAGAAAATATAAACGGTCTACCGCAGCTGAAACAATCACCTTAGGGTCAAGTTCATTGATTACAAGAAACGATTAAGCTTCAATCCATTATATAATATCACAAAAGTTTGAAGATTAAGTCTTTTCTTCGTATCAAACATGAGATAATTAACAACACGTCTTTTATTCATGTGAATACTAAGCGATTTGAATCTAACTCGTTCTAAATGTGGTGTATGGGGTTAGTTTGGCAACGATGTATGTAATTTGGCGGTGGTGGTGAATTGATAAATACCAGTGCGTGATTTGGAAATGCGGAAATTCTGTTAACAATTAGGTTGGATGACGGTTTTGCATGAGCGAAGGAATTTGAAGTTGTGAATTGTGTATGGAGATCTTATTCAAGGATGTGTGTGTATGTGTGTGTGTGTGTGTGTGTGTGTGTGTGTGTGTGTGTGTGTGTGTGTGTGTGTGTGTGTGTTTGTGTGTGTGTGTGTTTGTGTGATTTGATTGAGAAGCAATAAATAGTATGTGGAAATGGTTGTATTAACTGGTTTTGTGTGAAGTGGGATTCGAATTGGCGAATACTTGAAATTAATAATGCCAATTTAAGAAGCATGCTTCTCATATTGACTTCGATATGATGTGATTGATTTCCCTGTGGTATGCAACAATGGTTTCTAAATAAGGATCCAAATATACATAATATAAGCAGGATGGTGATAACTTTCCACTTGAATCCCTTTGCGTGGCATCCCAGTGTAACATCATCCACTACAGCTGGTTGCCATCCGTCTGATGGATTGTACCGCTAATTCAGGTGTTCAAATTTGTTATGCATTTTGCAGCAGTATTTCGGCCGCAAACGTCTGCTATTAAGGACAAATGCCAGTCCAAGGCAAATTCACGAGTTTAACCTAAATGGCCATACCTGTTTGCTGACGTTTAGTTGATATCAGTTTCATACGCTCTCAGTATTATATCGCTATCCTTTCATAAGTGCCATGGTTCTCTGGTGTCTGAAAAAATTGTGAATATGTACGATATATGATGCATTGTCACTATGGAAGTATATCTTGTGTATTACTCCTAACACCCGGAATCAACAAACAGTCAAGGAAGCCGCTAACAAGATAATGTAACGGGTAAGCAGTTTAATGAGTAGCAGATCGAACGGCTGAGTGCTCATCGATAAAACCGATTAAAAAACCCTCTCTTCATAACATAACAAAAGCAATCAAGTATAGAAAGTCGGGTCAGATATGGAGTCATGCGCCGTGGCCTGTGTGTCACTGCATCAACTATTTTTCGGTATTTACTCTACTCGTCCTGGACGACCCTCCGACCCGTGTCCCAGTCAGTTCCCATCTCTACGAGATACCTGCTCATCCGCCGGGTTTAGAACATTCTAGATTCTTCTACTTTCAACCACTTTGACGTCACTCCTTATAAAGGAATATTTTAAAGAGACACTCATTACCGCTGTGGGTTCCGTGTGAGCAATCATCTAAAAGTTTTTTGTGCATTTTGATGTTGACATAAGTTCCTTGCTTTTCCTGATGAGAAAGCGGCATAATGTACTCCTTATTCCTTCGCAATTAGGAATATGCAGCCTTCGAAACATATGTCGAAAATAAAGGAATTTTGTTAATTCGTCGTTCAGCTCCATTCTTTCATATATTTATATTTTTAGAATAAACATACAAATTTCCACACGAAAGCACGTAATCTATGCCCTAGGCACATAACTTCAACCGTGTTTTTTCTAATGTGAATTTGCTACCCAGGTATCGGTTAATTCGAATTGTCCTTAATAAGATAATTCATTCAACTACTCAAATATATATATATACATATATACATATATATATATACACATATATACATACATACATACTCACACACACACACACACACACACAAATATATATATATATATATAGATATATATATAATATATATATATATATATATATATATATATATATATATATATATAAGTATACATATAAACAGAAAGAAAGCAAAGACAATAAATATTTAAGTATAAATATATAGATATTTATATTGATGGATCAAACTTACACAGTGTACAAAAGGTAGAGAAAATTAAAGGAGAAGAGGAAAGGTGTTATAAGTCCTACAGCTGTTTCCGAGGGCTCGGAAATCCGTGATGATTTCGGTAGATGTAGTTTACCAGAATATCAAGGTTATAATTAATGCAAAAAATCATTGGTTAAATCGAACCTACGCCATTAGAATAGGAAAGAATTTTACATCTCAGATTATGGCGCAGAGAAGTTTAAAGGTTAAAATGTTTGAATTGAGGAGGAGCAACAGTTGGAGGAAGCTTGGTGGGAGCGTGGGGAATGTTGAGGCTGTGAAAGGAGATAAGTGACTCAGATTAGGAAGATGGTGGGGCGGGGGCTCAACCATTTGCTCACCTTGATTCCTCTTCTAGCCGTTCTTTTCCCCACAGAATTGATCCCTAACAAAGACATCGGAGTGTTTTCTATACCTAGAATCTTTCGATCTCATTTGTTGACTATACATATATGTATATGTATATATATATATATATATATATATATATATATATATATAAACTTAGATATGTTTCGACCAATGATTGGTCCAGGCCATGTCTAACTTAATAGCACCACCTATAATATATATATATATTATATATATATATATATATATATATATATATATGTGTGTATATATATATATATATATGTATATATATGTGTATGTATATATATATATATATATGTACATATATATATATGTATATGTAAATTATATGTAATATATATATGTATATATATATATATATATATATATATGTATATATATATATGTACTTATATATATATACACATTAAAACAGAAACTGACCCTATAGGGTTCAAGAAGTCTTTGGACAGATTCCTTCAAGAAATCCCAGATAAACCCCCTACACCAGGATATGTCTCTGTAAACAATAACTCTCTACTTGAGCGGGCCATAGTGCCCAAATTCTGACTTGAAAGACTTCACCAGGTGGTGCTATTAAGTTAGACCTGGCCTGGGCCAATAATGGCCGAAACCTATCAAAGTATCAAGTATCAAAGTATATATATATATATATATATATATATATATATATAATATATAATATATATACATATTCAGTGACACTCAACTCAAAATACGTTATTTATCATAAAGACAAGAGACTGCGTATGTGTTGAAAAGATTTATTTATTCTATCGACTATATTGACAGAAACTCCAACTCTACACGATTTTACTTTCCATGAAGTCAAACAAAACATTGCCGTGTAATCATTGAAATCGATCCCAAGGTTTTACCTCCATCTTCAATGGTCCGTTAAATTATATTTTGAAGTAAAATCATTCGTATGTATTTTCTTTTAATTTTTCTCCTCTATGAGTAAATACACTCCCGCATCATTTCCAAATTTCATTACTTGATATGTGAACAGTTAATCTAATGAGGTATCTTTTATGTCAAGATAACAAAACTAAGATTTAAATGTGTTTTTTTCTCCATGTTACGCTAAGGAGAATCATAAAGTTTTCAATATGTAAACTTTATCAGAATAATGCAGGCTTTTATTTAATTTAGGTTTCTTTTGTATAACAAAATAAAGAAAGTTATGTATTATTCCTAAGGGAAAGATACTTGCTATGCAATTTTTTTATATACTATACACTACAGAGTTCACTATGATAAAATGTTTTTGCATGACAAAAGATTTTATAGGTATCGTAAAAACAAATTATTTCAGCTTCTGAGAATATGTTCTTTGCCTTAACACTTCTTTATTCTTCAAATCCGATTTCTTTTTTAAATAGATTTTATGTAAATATATCAAAAGAAATTCTTGCTATTATATCATATCTATCCTGAATGTAGATTTATTTCACTGGTTATTCTACCCATAAAATACTCTTCGTGCGGTTTAAGGATTCGAATGCATCATAAACACTTATAATGTAGGTTTCGGTATTGATTTTTCAATGTTAGGTAATCATAGTCGAATATATTGCTTCTCATTTAATCTCAAGTTTTTCTCAAAGTTTCACTTAAAAAATCATAAAATGGAAAATTGCTTCAATTCTGTACAACAATTGCTTAGCTACCATTTCAGAAAATTACCGATTATAGGTGTACTTTCTATATAATATATCTGCAAAATATAATGATTTCATATTTCTATTTTCTTCCATTTCGAAAATAATTTAATAATAAAATCAAAATTGATGAAAAGTAAATGAAATATCCAAATGAAGCACTGGTTACAAGAATTTAAGTAATATTGATATCGGTGAATGTTCATAATCCCAATATTGTACGAATATTAAATTCGCCTTATATTTATATGATATTAACCAGAAAAACTACTCGTACAAAAAAAAATGTTAATATTGTAATTATCTACTGTTGTATATCACGATATATTAATAAATTGATTTCATTTCTCATAATCAATTCGGAAATCCCATGGGAGACAGGATTAAATATACTGTCTTACGTTAATGTGAACATGATGACATTTATCATATCGAATTTCTCAGCAAACAACACAGAACATAGCTCATATATTTCCATGCTACACTGAGTCGTAGAAAGACATATACCCACATATAGAATATATATATTTATAATATTACAGCCCCATTAAAAATCAAATGATTCATCGACACCTTATTAAAAATTTAACATCATACCTCTTATAACAATAATTGTTTTCTGAACAATAACTATTATCTTTACAGATGTCACATTTTCTTATTTATATCTAGACAAGGTTTCGATAAGCTTCACCGTTCCAGAATGTGTGTATTGCTTCAATCTGGCATAGAAATAGAAATATTTCATTTCCTAGAAATATTTATCTCCTTATAAATAAATCATTATTGTTTGAATCCAGTTATATATTGTACATTTCTAAGAATAAGACAGCTAATGTTGTATGGGAATTAGACCTGTCTTATCAAAGTGTACATTATGTTTAGATATTTTCCTCTCAAAAAGGTGGGGGCCACTAACAAGTAAGCATGTTATTAACTACCACTAATCTCAGATAATTGTATATTTAATCGAGTATCTATTTCCGTACTTTTCCATGCATCTCAATCGATAACTAAAAGCTTAAAAGATGATCTCCTCATATGCAGACTGATGCAAAGACGAAACCAAGTAAAATGCTCGCACACAACTCATGTATATGTCTATATACAGAGCGTAAGACAGAGAGGTTAAAATACGCATATATATTCGTGTACATTTAATTAGATAATACGAGTATTATGCATTTGCTTAAACCAATATGTGAGTACACACACACACACACACACACACACATATGTATGTATGCATATCGATAGAACAAATACAATTATATTCAAATTAAGATAAGTTATAAGTTTTCGTTACGCACATCGTAAAGAATTACACATAATTAATAGGGGGCGTTAACTATTAGGGTATACCATTCAATTGAAATTATTAATGAATCTTCATTAAAATTGCCATAATTTCCTGTTTAAACACTGCATAATTAGTGTTCTCATGTCTAATAATCGAATTAGTAATGATTAATGTTATGTATTAGTGAAACTGTAATATTTCATATGTTACAGCAGACAATGCGTTTTTGTCTATGTCTAAGTTAATTTAATAGTTTAATTAATGAATCCATGTCGAAAGATATTTACTGCCAATTTTCTATCCAATCATTAATGACACAAAAAAATGTTATATTAAGACAACCGCTGTAGAGTTTTGTTTTCGTGATACTTGCTGATGCACAATATGTTAACCGATATCAGCTGAGTTCATCTTTGTCTCTTATTCTTTCGCGATGGGTAAAGTAACACACCAGTCATATACTAGGGTCGATGTAATCGACTTACCCGCTCCCCTCAAAATTGCTGGCTTTGTGTCAAAGTTAGAATTATTTATGCGAATGCCTACGACTCCTCCTTAACTACTCTGTACTAACCCACTTCAACACATGAAATGAATATTTTGAAGTTAGTAAAATGGTGAGGTAAAACGTATGGCATTTCCAGTCCATAGAAAATGCTGTCCTGTTCACTGCAGGCATTTTTCTTCCGTAGCATACTGTACTTTTAATTATAAACGGCACTGTTTGTTTAACCAACTAGAGCACATGCAATTTATAGATAGCATACCCTCTTTACTTCCGATTCAAGTAAGAATTTATCAATTGAATATTAAGACAGCAGTAATGCAGGCACCAGTTTGAAACAAGATTTTGTGAGAAAATTTCATATTTTATGGCCAAACTCAAACGGTATATAGGAAAGGCCTATTCTACTCTTTCTATCAAATTGATCGTAAGGAGTGGGAAGGGATTAAAACTATGTCATTTCATATCCTTTTATTACCCTAATTACAGCTGCCAAAGCTGAATTCTTAGAGATTTACGAACTTGATTGATTGAAAACAGTTTTGCGATGAAGTCTTAAGGAGATGAATGAGAGGAAATAATTTCTACAAAGAAACGTACGCCAAATTGAGTTACATGAAAGTCTTCTGGTATTTCATTATATGTCACCGAATGTTTAATCTTGATTGCTGTAAGAGAGCATAGATGGCGCCACTCCTGCCGCCGCTTTTATAGCTAATGCTATGGAGTTTAATCGCCATGTTGTAGATCCATCCCAGACCTAGTGGCCTTATAAATCGATCTCTAACGCTGCGCCTCAGCGTTTCTTCACATTAAGCTCTAGATAGATGAAAGCTATTTCTCATCGCAAGGGTTCCATTCCCGACATAGGTAGGCTAATTTTAAAGATGCGAGCTAGAAGAATTGTTAGCACGCTGGGCAAAACACATTAGCAGCATGTTATTTGCCTCTACGTTCTGAGTTCAAATTCCGCCGTGGTCGACTTTACCTTTCATCATTACGGGGTCGATAAAGTAAGTAGCAGTCGAGCACTGTCATTGATTACATTGAGTCCTTCCCTCACATTTCAGGCCTTGTGTCTATAATAGAAAGTATTATTAGTATTCGGCGTGACTCAGGTTCGGTCTTATTCCTGGAAGGATTTGTGTGCGCAGTGGGTTACTTCCTGTAACCTTAGGTATCCACAAGTTTCCAGTTGTCTTTCAAGTGCTTAGAACCCTCCTGATAATCCTTGCTGTCCCTAAGAGACAAACGTTCTGTAAGAGCTCTACCGGGCATTCTATTTCAATCTCCAGCCATTTGTTATTAATTTGGCTTCTGTTCCCAATGCACCAGTCATTATAAGCACAAACTTTACTCTTCGCATGCTCCAAATTCTTCCTATTTCAAATTTCAAGGGATTGTATTTTATTTTAATTTTATTCCAGTTAGTTTATGATCCTAGAATCAAATGGACATGATGGGTGGATAAGTAAGCAACTTCACTTTTCCTGGTCTATAATCGTTTAGTGAGGTCTATTATTTTATAATTTTGTTTGTTTGTTTGAATAGGAAAATCCCATAAAAATCTTACATTCTTCCAACACCATTACTCTTTCGATTCGATGATTGTTCCATGTGTTTCCAGCTTCAAATCCCCAGTTTCTGGCAGTTTCCAGTGTAAAACCTTTACAACCTGATCATGCCTTCATTTCTTATATTTTCCCTGCGCCAACTTGGGGCATTTTTCCATAATGTGTGCCACTGTCCCGTTCCAAGTTCCAAGTTCCAAAGATAACAAGATGATGTAAAAATATAAGCTTAATGACGAATATTAGATTAATAAACCAGAAAGCAGCACACGTATTTCATTCTTTTTAGACTTCGTCAATTTATATTTCTCACCCAGATATGCTTTTCTAACTGTCATGTTTTTACTACTAGACTTGAAATATCTCGGAGTTTCCATTTAAAAAGCTAATGTAATTTCACTGCAATAGAAGCAGAAAGATTTCGTAATAAATAATAGAATATTGAATAAGAAGAAAGAACATTTTTATGATTCCCTATACGTGTCTGAAAGAACAGTAATATTTCAGTCGACGTCAGCTGGAAAGTTTTCTAATGGATTTCAACGACATATATCAATAATAAATATTCGATAGCAGTTTCTTTCTAATTTCTGCTCTCATACTAAGAAAACCTAAACAGAGAATTAAAATAATTTCTATCTCCTTATTCAAAATTTTCCTTTTGCTCGAAGCAATATCAATCTTATAAATTTCAAAAAAATGTTAAAGCTCGAAAGATAGCAGCAGCGGTGTGCGCGTTAGTTTCTAGATTAAGAAGTTCATGGCCCAATGGTTAGGGTGTTAGCCTTATGACTATAAAGTGGTGAGATCTGACGTTGATTAATTTCACACTAGTCTAGTATACTCTATTATAGTATACTATATTATAATGCAGCCATTGTTTCGTTCAGTTTCTTCACGGATGTTTCATTTTGTAATTGAAAGAGAGAGGCAGTTCTGGGCCTACGTCTGTTCGTGGATACATACGCACCAAAACTAATTCGCGGAGACATGTTACGTGGCATGTATTAGCATGTATTACTAAGCCATTTTCGCATGCGATGATAGCTCAATGGACTTTGTAATGCATCATGAGAAAGATATATATATATATAAATATATATGTATGTATGTATGTAAAAGGCGGCGAGCTGGCAGACACGTAGCAAAAAGCTTAGCGGTATTTCGCCTGTCGTTACGTTCTGAGTTCAAATTCTGCTGAGGTCGACTTTGCCTTTCAACCTTTCGGGGTCGATAAATAAAATACTAGTTTCGCACTGGGGTCGATGTAATCGACTTGATCCGTTTCTCTGTCCTTGTTTGTCCCCTCTATTTTTAGCCCCTTGTGGGTGATAAAGAAATATATATATATATATAAATGTAAACAAACAAATATTTCTTCTTTTACTAGAAGTGTCGAAAATGTGTATTCTACGAAACGAATAAGGTGATAATTTTTCAAAAGCAGGGTTGAACAGCAGAAATACTGGCGTAAAAAATTGTCAGCAACCAGCTATGGTACTCGAACCCATATCCTTCAAATACTCCGACTGCGTGCTTTACGATGAAGCTACACAGCCGGGTGACAAATTCAGCACAGCATTTTGATGCTAAATACTTTAGAGTTATAGAACGACCATGTATGTATAACTGTAAGCACGCAAATATTTGTTCTTACACTAGAAGCGTCGAAAATAATGTGTTTGCTTACTGTTATACACACATGGCTGACGATGATGATGATGATGATGATGATGATGATGACGACGTCGACGACGATGATGATGGTGATGAAGAGGAGGATAATTTTTTTTATTTGCCACCAGAGTGAAGTAGGAGGGAGACAATAGAAACACAGACATTAAATGTGCTGACTTACAGAGAATGCGATGAGAAAAAACGTGTGTGCCGAAAGTATTCACAACATACGTACATACATACATACATGCATACATACATATATATATATATATTATATATATATATATATATATACATACATATATATTAACGAGAAAAGTAACGTGAGGACGTGCACAAAAATGTATTATATATATATATATATTATATATATATATATATATATATGCATATTTGTTAACGAGAAAAGTAACGTGAGGACGTGCACAGAAATGTATTATATATATATATATATATATATATATATATATATATATATATATATATATATATATATATATATATATATATATATATACACACATACATACATGCATGCACATGGATCAAAAGAGTTTGATTCAAATTCGAAACCCCACCATGTTCCCTCTAGAAAGATCATGGGCCGTAGTATACAGAGCCACCCTTACACCACCAGATGGCATTACTAGCTACTATATGGGTATGACAGCTAATGACTTCAACGGAAGATACTCCCAGCATATGCACCCCTTCAGATCCAGGGACAAAGAGAAATCGACTTTCCTGTTTCGTTTTCTCTGGAGATTCGGTGTTCTGGGTGATGAAATCCCCAGTCTCAAATGGACTATTGTCGTCAGAGCGCCATCATATTCACCCGGTTCTCCCAACTGCCTACACGAAAAACTGCGTATTCTCCAACAACTCGCATTATCCATCAACAAGAAATAGGATTTATCGTGTTGCTGTCACCAGTGATGTGCCCTTCTGGCAAATTTCAGGCCTCTGGCTGCCGACAACCCGGATATACCACCTTCCCACCATCAGGTACTCTACACCACCTGCACCAAAGGCTACCAACCAACCCCATCAGCAGCATCACCATTTACCAATCCCCAACGTTTACCAAAGTCTATCGCTTACTAATGCCCAACGCTTAGTCTACGTGTGTATACTCACGCACGCGTGCGTGCGAATGCACATGTGCTCGCGCATACGTGTGTGACGAATAACGGTATGCATGCGTACATGCATTCGAATATGCATACGCATATATGAATTAGTGCGCATATCTGTATTGCTGTGTGTGTGTATGCATGTGTGCGTGTGCGCACGTATGTATTCACCCAAGCGTCTCCGTGTGTGAGTGTGTGTATGCAGATATGCGCGTGTCTGCACAGATACAAATGTGCACGCTCGCATCAATATAAACATGCACGCAAAACTATATGAGTAGGTATACACGCCCACATATAGACATGCCGCCCCTTTCATCTTCTCCCCACCAACTACCTGACCAATTTCCGTAATACAGATATATAATATATATCTATAAGATATACATATATATATATGTATATATATATGTATATATATATATATATATATATATATGTATATATATGTATATATATATATATATATCAGTTTCAGCTCAAAACTGTGGCCATGCTGGGTCATCACCGTTTTGCAAAGTTTGTTTGCCTGAGACCAGAATCATTTAAAAATCGTTAAACGATTCGGTTTATTTTCTGAGCATAAATAGGGAAATATTTAATTTGCTGTTCTCATGAAAGGAAATTTGCTTGACAAACCTTTTTTTTTTCTTCCTAGGCCAGAGAACAAAGAAGCATGGACACTTGTACAACTGGCACTCTTCCGTCTGAGTCCTATGAGAAGTAACTCTCTTGTTCCTGCAGGATAATATATATTTCAACACATCTTCGATCCATGTTTCTTTTGATCAACACTGTACCGAAAAGGGACTATATATTTACCTCTGACATTAAAGAGGCAACGCGATTTCGGTTAACATGTCTGAAGAGTCATAGATTTTGCCAAGTACAATAGACAGCGCGAAACCTTCGGTGATGTTCTGACCAGTTATAGGCCAAAATTTGATTAGTGAGTACCTATATATGAAGACACATATATAGGTTAATCAAGTAATATAAATTAGGCATAATTGATTTATTGGAATAATCGCTTGTAGAGATTGGCTCAATTATTTATAAGTGTCAGTAGGAAACAGCTTCATATGATATAGTAAGATAATCTTCAGAATCAAGAATTCCCTGGGTGCATGCGCACACGCACAAACACTCACAGGCATAAATATATATGTATATATATATATATATATCAGTTTCAGCTCAAAACTGTGGCCATGCTGGGTCATCACCGTTTTGCAAAGTTTGTTTGCCTGAGACCAGAATCATTTAAAAATCGTTAAACGATTCGGTTTATTTTCTGAGCATAAATAGGGAAATATTTAATTTGCTGTTCTCATGAAAGGAAATTTGCTTTGACAAACCTTTTTTTTTTCTTCCTAGGCCAGAGAACAAAGAAGCATGGACACTTGTACAACTGGCACTCTTCCGTCTGAGTCCTATGAGAAGTAACTCTCTTGTTCCTGCAGGATAATATATATTTCAACACATCTTCGATCCATGTTTCTTTTGATCAACACTGTACCGAAAAGGGACTATATATTTACCTCTGACATTAAAGAGGCAACGCGATTTCGGTTAACATGTCTGAAGAGTCATAGATTTTGCCAAGTACAATAGACAGCGCGAAACCTTCGGTGATGTTCTGACCAGTTATAGGCCAAAATTTGATTAGTGAGTACCTATATATGAAGACACATATATAGGTTAATCAAGTAATATAAATTAGGCATAATTGATTTATTGGAATAATCGCTTGTAGAGATTGGCTCAATTATTTATAAGTGTCAGTAGGAAACAGCTTCATATGATATAGTAAGATAATCTTCAGAATCAAGAATTCCCTGGGTGCATGCGCACACGCACAAACACTCACAGGCATAAATATATATGTATATATATTTGATGCATGTATAGACATGTGTGCGCTTATATATATATATATACATACATACATACATACATACACACAGATATACACATGCACACACACACACACACACTATGATTTCTTTATAAGAATCTGTCTACATCTGAAAAGAAAAAAACTCTTTTTGTTCAATTTTTGTAAAGTAATATTCGTCAGCCATTTTGTTTTATTTGCTACGACTTTCAAAAAATCGATGTCCAAAATGTATTTTGACTTGACAAATCGAAACAGATTGATATATTATGGGCAACCATTTTCCAACATATTCAGAGAATTTATAACTAATAACCGTGGATGAAAATTTGTCCAATACAGCAATAAGATATTGTTTAAAAAATGACGTAGAATTCCTTCAAATTATATCCCCAAATTTATGCGCACGTGTTCTCTTTTGTTACAATGTTCATTCTCGTTTATTGCAACTATACCTTGTAATTCATAAGCAAGCCTATAATTCATTGTACATTTATATTGTGCTTTCAATTCTTAATAATATTTACAAAACGTTCTTATACAATATAATCGATATTAGCAGGATATATATGTGTCCTTTTGGAAATAATAACCAGTATCTTAAATTCCAATTTTATTTTCATATTGCTCCATGTCGAAGCGATTACAAGAAAAGCTGTGCAAAATGTTCCAGTTAGACTTAATAAGAAGTCATTGAAAATTGTTACGCCATTACAACCGACAATTTCTTGTATTTGCAGCATCAAAATCGCTCAAGATTATGGTTCTTATATTTCCAGATTGGAAGAGCTCACTAACAGTTCAATCTCTCTCTCCTTCTCTCTCTCTTTCTCTCTTTCTCTCTCTCTCCCTCTATTTATCTCTATTTCCCTCTATCTGTGTCTCGTTCCTTCTCACCCTACAACCACACATACGTATGTAGGAGTGTGTTGGTATAATACATATATATATATATATATATATATATATAATATATATATATATATATATATATATATATATATCCCCCAAAACCCAAATCAAACATAAAAAGCACACAAAGAAGCATAAAATTATGTATATATGTGGATATATATAAATGCATACATACATTTTATATATATTTTATATATATATATATATATAATATATATATATATATATATATATATATATATATATATACCTATATACAATGAATTAGTACCATAAACTTAATTATTAAAAATTATGCTTAATTCAAAAACTTATTGTATCTTCACCCCTTCCCCGACTAAAATCTATTGGTGTATCCCAGTATAAGTTTTCCTTCTTTTATTATTTCTCCATCCTATACTCCTGTACAAAGGATTAATCTACGAAATACTATTTTAATCTTAGTCATTGACTTAACGTCCCATAGAGCTACACAGGCCAAATGGCATGATTACAACCATATCCAACTTTTCCTTTTTCTTCTCTAGACACTTCTTTTTTATTTATCCTTCAATCTGATGAAGCTCCATCTTTCATATCGCTTTTGTTACCAAATATGATAAATATTTTTAGCCTATCAATGGCAATACCAAAGAACATTAGAAGCAGAAACAGCTGTTAGATGGGATGCAAGCCTACATAAAGTGTGGACCAGTTAAAAATATTGAGTGCAGCCAATCATGTTGGCATTTGCCCGCTTCGTCAGGGATTGCGCGTCTTGACACACACGTGCATCCACCCGTGCAGAAATATACGTATACATAAATACGGACATGCACGTATATATATATACACACGCGTACATGCATATGTACCCATAGATACCCACATGCATCAGTCCACGTGCACATGTACACATACCCACACTTATGCGCACAGACAAACAACCAAATAGACGCATATACATATCTGTGAGTCATTATGTAGATACACACACGTACACGTATGTACAAACTTACGTACACACACATATACGCCAATATACACACACATGCATCAATCTCAATGTGTACATATACACACATATGTATTCTCTTTTGTCTCATTAGTTATTCATTCAATTACGTTTTTCTAATCGATTACACACACACTCACACAGACACACACACACACACACACACACACACACACACACACACACACACACACACAACGGTCTTCCTCCAGGTTTCGTCCATCAAATTCACTCACAAGGCTTTTATCTGACCCGGTTTATTGTAGAAGATACTAGCACGTGGTTATGCAACAAGCTTCTCAATTTTAATCCCGCATTGAGAAATAAAAAGCAAGCCAGATTTCATTGGTTGAATGTAAAAATGGTTCTGAAATTTGGAATCTGATTAAACATGTTCTTTATGAACGCTAACGAAATTCTTAACATTGTATACACGTGTTAGAAAGATAGAAAATGGATAAAATGTTATAAATATGAAGGAAAATAAGGAAATAAATCTAAAATCTTAACAAACAATCAAGAAAAGCAAAGTCGTATTAAAACTATTGAAACAAATTTTTATCCGTAGTGCAAAGTTCGTTTAATGTTCCTGTTATTGATGTAATTCTGCTGTATCATGCTCATAATAATTGCATTATAAATTTTGCATTTAAATACTTAATATATGCCCTTTCATTTCTCAATGATCGTTTGAGCATCGGAAGCGTGAAGCTTTCTTTCTCTGTGAATAAGGTTAACAAAATTTATATCTTGCTCGTGGTAGGAACGTGGTTGATAACTTGACCAAGTGTTACTGCATGGGAATAAAATTGCGAGAAATCTCAAATAAAATGAATTCAGATTACTGCCTGCACTTATAGTCGTTCACATTCAGGAGTGATTTCTGATTATGTTGTATATATTTTTATATTAAGCTTGCATTGCAAATAAGTTTATTGATCTGATAAACCATTCAATTTTGATAATGTATTTGTGAAATAGAAATTTTCTTTTATTTATCTATTTATTCATTTTTTAATTTTTGTTAGATAACTTATTAACGTTTTGAAGGGTCTTCATTGCGTGGCCGAAATTTTCGACTATCATTTTCTCTCATAATTGACAACGAAATTTAATCTGATAATACCTTGCAATATTGTAGCATGTTATTAAAATAATTTTTGCTATTATTGTATTAGTTTAATTTTTTTCGTTTTAATGAAAGTTATAACAGAGAAGAAAAAGTTTTATTTGATAATTCGCTCAGCATATTAAGAGAAGACTATATTAATGTATTTTGTTTTTCTTAATAAAACGTGAATATATGATTTTAGTATAATATGAATTCATATGAAGATAATTGCACATTGAAAATCACTGTATTAGACAAGTAGTGTCATGAAACGATTCAGTTAATATTTTTTAACAATAGAGTGGTTTTACATATATCTCAAACACTACAGTTAGTTTACGGATGTTTGTGGACTCATTATTCTAGGGATGACTGCGAAGGGATAAAATTTAAGGGCTTCACCGACGTTGCCATGGAAAAATACATGAAAATGATGTAATAACCAATTGATTTTTTTTTCAGTGATGAGACATACTATATTTCTTATTTACCAGTTCTGTGCAATCGCCAGTGTTTGTGCCAATAGTCATTTCCATTTAAAATGTGTCCCAAATTTATGAGACAATCTGTATAAAACGAGGTTGTTTTTTTTTTTCGCCCATAATTGACTGATGTTAAACTTGATTGATGTTTACTGATCATGTTAAGGTGAAATATGTACGTGATACATTTGCCCTTTTCGCTGAAATATAAAGTTATTGATCAGATCTTGCTCATCCAGTGACATGATTAAGTAGATTCCATATATTTTTAACACTGTAAATAATTAGAAATTTCAAGAAATAATACAACATAAATTAAGAAAATAATTTCTTCCTTCTTTTTATAGTTATAATGTATTTGATCTGAACCACCGCTCACATATATACACACACACGCACGCACACACACACACACACCACACACACACACACACACACACACACACACGTATATATGACCTGGCTCTCCGTCGGTTGCGACGACGTGTATTTCCGGTGGATCGGCCAAATTAACGTGCAAATAGCTGTGCACTCTATTGACACACGTACCTTTCACGTAGTTCTCAGAAACAAATAGGCGTAACAGGGTTATCCCATTGTATTATGGTTACAATTCATTTTTGCTAGCTTAATGAACTGGACCTACGTGAAATAAAGTGTCTTGCTCAAGCACACAATGCGGTGTCAATATTTATTGATTATAAAACTATAAAACGTCACTGAAAATTTCCTATCTGTGAGGAAATTTGTGGAATAATGATACTTGCTACAACAGGCGTGTTATTGATCGTAATAAAATTTAATCTATCATCTAAATAAATCGTGTTCTTCTTGCGGATTATACATTAGCTAAATACATAAATTAGGTATTCATAATGTACAATGCCTATCCATCTATATATCTCTATATAATTGGCTTTATAAATACAAACATATATACAACACACAGACACTCACATACACACACATACATTCATATTACATACATACATACATATATGCACACATACATAGATGCGTATATATATATATATATATATATATATATATATATATATTATCGGAACGATATACTTCATACATTCATATTTTTAACTACATTAAAAGACCAGTTATATCTGTTATCATTTTAATGGACGAGAATTGTGACGTAACTTCATGAAATTTACACTAGAGGGCCAGAAGTGGCCATTTCTACAGGTTTCTTGATTTCTACTGAGAAGTCATGCTTTAGCTATTTTGGGTCAGTCCAAAAATTAGATAAGTTGGGATTTTCTTCCGTTTACTTGTCCAACTGTACGAGGGTTTTTATGTCACAACATGAGAACTTTATTAAGCATTATTGTGGGGTTAGGGACGGAAGGGAAAACAGGAAAGAGCGCGAAAGAGAAAGGGAGTGGCAATGACTGTGAAAGAGACAGGCAGAGTACCAAGTTTAGTTTTTCTGCAGTTTTCTCTCAAGAATTTTTCTTGCTTAAAGTCATTTTGTCTTTTTTTTTTTTTTTGAAAAGCAGTACAATTCAATTAATTGTGAATTCTCATTTGATAGCCGCTAAACAAAGGGAATTATTCTTTTTAGCATTTTCTGCAACACGAGAGAGATATTAATTTCATGTTAATTGTTACTCTTAACTGAAACGAAAGGCATGTGAAATTCGTTTTAATAATATTCTACAATCACAAAACCAGTTTCATGTAAATTTATGACAGAAAATAAACATTCGACAGGTCTCGAAACTTCGAATTTAATTTTCCATTGATAACTATTACCTTTTTTTCCAACTTTTTACAGAACACATCCGGAAGGTAGTCCAATGGAGATCTATCACAGATATCGTTTTAGAAATAATGTGCTATTAGGAGGGCTTAAAGCACCGTTTTTCAACAATATAGTTTGCAGTTTCACAGTCTGTATGGTCTAGTTCCAATTGCCCAAAATGGTTAACCTCACATGTCTTAACAGAGCTTTACGGAAAAATATTCCAAATGCTGGAAACCTGTGGTTACAGGATTTATAGAGAACCTTATTGATATGTTTAATGATGCATTCATACATATACATACATACATACATACATACATATATGCATATATATATATATAATATATATATATATATATATATAGTAAACATTATATATATATATTATATATATATATAGTAAACATTATATATATAATATATATATATATATATATATATATATATAGTAAAGATTATTTGCCAACATGATGTGGCAGTCCTGATTAGGACGATTGTTACTCTTAGCCCCAGGGAACATCGTCTCCAGCTGGCTATACGACACTAAAGGCGTCTTTATATTTCCGAAGAACGGTGTTTAGCGTCCGCACTCACCTCAGAGCAACGTCTGTGTGCCACTGGTTTCTGGGCTTCGTCAGAACAGAATAACCACGGCTGTGGGTTATGAGCTGAGTGGGGACGCTAAACTCCCTTGTTCGAAAATATAAGGACGCAGATAGTGTGTCGTATAGCCAGCTGGAGACGATGTTTCCTGGGGCTTAAAAGCAATAACAATCGTCCTAACCAGAGCTGTCACATTTAGTTGGCAAAAACAATCCTTACTTTAGATTACTTTTACTGAATCTCTCTCGTTCAGAGATTTAGATATAATAATTTTCTGTTTATATATATATTTGTGTCTGTCACTTTGAAAAATATATATTACAAGAAAGGTTTGGTGGTGCCATCTCTACCAAGAATTCACAACGACCTCGAACCCAAAAGAGTAAAGAAGAGAGAGAGAAACTGGCAAAAACAAGGAAAATGCCCCTTGTATTGGAACACTATGCAAATATTCTTTTAAAAAACTTTTCTTTTTATTTTCCCAAAATGCAATAGTTTCCCATACTTTCAGTTGAAAAAGTCTTAATGAAACCGGTACTGAAATGTTTTTTCAAAACTTATTTTACCATTTTCTACCTTTTGTTTCCATATATATATAAATATCAGTTGTAAATTGTAAAACATACCAGTCAGCACTACTACACGAACACGAAGATTGCATAGTTTAATGCATGAAACTAGCAGTTCAATCAAAATGGACATTTAATATTCATTTCATCATATTATATTCTCTTATATTATTATAAGATTGTAAATAAAACGTGAATATCAAAGCTGGAATTTCTTTGAGTAATATATATATATATATATATTGTATATATATATATATATTTATATATATTAGAAAGATGAAATTTCTAAATATCTCAGATATATATATATATATATATATATATATATATATATATATATATATATATACATCGTATATGCATCACATTCACACACACACATAAATATATATAGATACACGTCGTATTGTAATAGATTTGTTAACTGGAATAAATGGATGGGGTATAATTTTCACTTAATCCGATTAAATTAGAGAGAGAAAAAATGTCTGTCTTTATATATATATATATATATATATACATACATACATACATACATACATACGTACATGTATGTATAAATATATATATATATGTTGTGTGTGTGCGTTTGTGTGTGTATGTGTGTGTGTGTTTGTGTGTGTAAATGTATATGCAGTTACACATTTTGAAGCAGTAACAGTACATCAAATCGCTTCTGTATGATTTCTAGCAGACTAAACAAACTTTAGAACGCCTTGCTTAAGACGTTGTGAAGCGCTGAAGCATTGAGTGTGTCTGAGCGTCTGTGATTAAATAACATAGATACCGATGTCAGAAGTGACGTGTCCGCTCTATTATAGCAATCTGCAGAAGGAAACGGAGTGATATGGCAGTTTAATAGCAGATCAAATAAATGGCTGGAGAGTGACAATGAGTTTCAACATTTCAACAACTCTAGACATTTTACTTGTCGAACAGGTTATCAACTCTTTTATAACTTAAAATTAACTTTTATTGCGTACGATAAAACAAGTTCACTGTTTCAGATTCTTTGTCTCATATTCTGGTAACCTTGCATTGATTTCTCTCTCGTTCGGCAACCGATCCCGACGCAAATCGATATTAATTTCTTAACGCTGTTTGCTTTTGCCTTCTGTCCTTACACATACAGACACACAGACACACACGTGCACAAATACACACACACACACATTCACGCGCGCGCACACACACATATACATATGTAGACAGTTAACTATTGAGGGAATATAAGTAGGTGTATATGTGTGTATATTGAGGTGCGAATGTCAATATATGTGTCTTTGCGTTCATGTATCATGAAATTCTCAATTATCACATAATTTAAAGTAATACAATTTGATACTGGTGTCATATGCATGGGTTTGTGGTCTAAATTCTTTTATCTCAATTTACATGGTTTCATGTTCGATGTAAACATGTGTAAATTTGAGGTAGAAACTTCCATCAGTTTTTTGGCAGATATTGGTATACAGAACAAAAAAATACCATACATGCATACGTACATACACGTGTGTGTATACATATGTATATATATATCTATATATATTTACTGATGGAACATACCAGTCGGTATCGTGATCCCTCACTATATCGTGCTTCAGCTGTGGCTGTTCTATTGCAGCTTATTATTTAAGCTTGCGTTGATTCCTATGTGGTGTTATTTTGAATTTATGATACAATAATTATATACAAATGATATATACATATATATATATATATATATATATATATATAGATCGTTAGCCACTACACACATTTTTTTCTCTCCTTTTTCTCTCCTTTTTCTCTCCTTGATTCTCTCCTTGTTTTCTGTGTCCCTTTCTGTAGAAGAACGTAGGCTTGAAACGTTAAAGACTTTTTCTATTCCTGAGTGTTATATTAATGCATCTGTTTGTTTTGTACACCACCTGTCTTCGTTTTTTGATTTTTTCGTGAACTCTCCCCCCCTATATATATATATATATATATATATATATATGCCCAATACTAGTTCTAAATCGCGGTTTTTCACATATCGCGAGGGGGTTTGAAACGTAACCCCCGCGATAGTCGAGGGATTACTGTTTGCGGATTCGATTTCGCTTGTCTGTTACTTCAATTGCGTTCTTCTTCTTTAGCATCACCAACGACCCATTAACCATTACTGCAATATCTACGAAATATAGCAGTGTAACATTCTTGGATTCACCAATTTTACATATTAAACACTTTCCTTGCAAGGCTGATTTCTTGCGATGTTTCGCATCCGAAAACGTTTAATGTAAAAATAACAACAAAAAAAACAATGCGATCGCAGATGGAAATATGTAGTGGGTGTATATGCATATTTTCCTTCCGGCTGTAATTTATATAGAATATCTGTATAGATAACTTTAACGAACATATATCACTGCTAACACCGTAGGGCACGTTGTTGACTTATAAAGCGTTTAATGTACTTTGTAGAATATTATGGTTGCATAACGAAATACAATGTCCCTACAAGTAATTAACATGAGCGTACCAGCTGCCAAGAATGTGTTTAATAATGTAACATTGATGTATCCTCTAAGGTTACAACGATACATTTCGTGGCAATTTAAGCAATCAGCTCGCGGTTGTTTAATCGGTTGGATGCGACACTGAAGAAGGATCAACAACTCTTGAAATATCCATATACACTCATTACCTATTTCTCTATCTTCAATCGCATTGTTGTTCACCTTAGACTCATTCGCATACAAAACGTCGTAAGAAACCAGCTCTGACTATAATTTGCAGAAAAAACCTTAACAAGTGATTTAATAGCACTGCTAACACAGTTACGCACAGTATTGGTTTATAAAGCATTTGATATACTTTGTAGTATATTATGGTTGTATCACGAAATACGCTGTCCCTGCAAGTAATTAACACATACTAAAAGATTATCCGGCATGTAAAGGAGTAGACATAAATCAGGACAAATCAGTGCGTTTGCAGCTAGTCTCTTGGTGAGGAAAATCCATAGTAACTAACGGCGGTATCTCTACCTGGACGGAGGGTCCGCCGAAATTCCTCGGAATCTGGTTCGAACCTGTTTTCCAAGTAGCTAGGAACGGGGAAGAGTTGATGCTCAGGGTGCTTAGATTATAGCGCTTGCTATGTTGATTGCTATGTTGAACCTGAAAGAGTCAGGTTCCGCTGGTCAGAAAATCCATCTTGTGTCAACACCTGCTTCGCGGTGGACCTGAGAATTCCTCCGTGATGATGCGATGCCACGCGTTGAGGATCACGCACCTACAGAAATATGTAAGCCACTGCGATGGTGGGAACGACGACGACGGAAACAAAGTTGAACTGGTCCGGGTGTCCTTCGTGCGACACGTCTTTCCGCAACCCATTTTGTTAACAGAACGGCAATAATGAGTCAAATGCAGAGCAAGATTGGGCGTTTGTCAACTAGAATGTTGCCAGGCATCACTGCACTGTACCACCTGGACAGAACCGTTGGCGAGTAAACAACCCACGATTTCTATTGTGGGTTAGTTGAAGGTATAAGCGACGGTGGCCCAGGATTGACTCTGAGCTCGATGAGAACAGTCTGAGTGGTGTCTTCCAGAGGACTTTTGAGTCGAAGATCAAGAACAATTTTGAAGAGACTTTAGCATAGCAGCGATAGGGCGAGGCATTGCTTGTACGAGAAAAGCTCTTCAGGCATGGAAATGCCAACAGCCGAACCTGCCCACGTTGCATTCAAGAGGACAAAACCGTTCTGCATGCAATCGCTCATTAGAGGCTTCTGGAATTGTGTTGAGCAGTTACTGTCTCGTGTAAGCGGCTGTCTGCCGAACGTATAGTGGTGATTGACACACTACCTTCCTTTAGCAGAGATCGAAGGAAGATCTATCTCTGCTTATTGGCTGTTGCAATAATGGTTGTGTAGCGGACACGTTTGAAACGTTTTAAGACAATCACTTTCTTATCTGGTGAAGCTCTCATCAGTTCCTTCAAATATTATTTGAAGAGGAAGGTGGGGGTAGAGAGGGGGTGCCGCCTTTTAGTGTGTTTATCAAAAGGTGGATGAGAGTGGCCTGATTGATGAGACTCTATGGATTACTCTGTGTATGCTTTTTCTGAGTAGCAGGAGAGAAACTGGGAGATGACACTTTGCTATACCTTAAGGATGACCAACTAATCCGGGTCATTTTGTGTGGGTTGTACTCTGAATTACTTAAGTGAAATATTTGTTAATTCTGTTAATTAATTATTTATTTCTCTAGCTTCTATTTATATATCTCTTATATTCTTGACTTTGGATATAGACCACTCTGTAACAGTTTTATAACACTACAAAAACGAAATCAGTAACAAACACGTAACAAATGTATATCTCTTCTCAACGGCTTCTATGACTGCCTTCACAAATGCGACTGCAGACGTCACGCTGTACGTCACATTGTCAATACGCATGCGCCTTTATGGGATTTAGGACAGTTCACTTTCTGTGCCACAAGGGTGTCAGGATTGTACCACAACAATATCCTTTTTTATATCCTTTAACATTGTAGTGTCTCTCTTTGATCAATATCAACCCCACCTGCTTTCCTGTGTTTTATCTCAGCCTTTGATATTGTTCTCCATGTCTAGGGTCCCTTAGGCCAACAAAAGAAATTATTATTATTGTTGTTGTTGTTCACTTATAATTTAATTAGTATTTACTTTCGAAACTAATTTCATCGAGCATGGAGATACTCTGTGTGTCTTCCTTCATTGTCCATAAATTGTAACTGACAGATAAGGATAATTTTGACTTGGAATTATTTCAACTCACTCCTTGAACAGCCTACTTCAACCGCACCATTTCAGTTCAGTATTTCACTTTTGACTTTACACACTTGACGTAAATGTCCTTTCCGCGATCTCAGCGATCTGTTGCGCCATTCACCGATGCCTACATCACGTTTTCAGGCATTAAGTATTTGAGGAGATAGTAAGCAAGTTTATTGTCGCATGAGAAATTGATTATAGCAATACAAGTAAATTAACGGGATACAATACTCGTCCTTTTCATAGTGTTGCCAGTGATTAGCTATATCTATTGTATTAAACCACACTTCCGATACCTGAGTTAACATTCGACATTTAGTCCCATGTACCCACACAACATGCTGCACTCCGAATAGATACTTCAGATTGAAGATTAGGATGACGAAGATTGCAATACCCAACTTTTCATAAAAAATTTATGAGAGATGGTAAGCTTTCATGAGCTTATCACACATTTTCATTGGTACTGAACTTCAGTATGATCTTGGGGGATGTTTTAATTAATTGAATGGATAAAAGTAATATTTACTTCGAGATAGTTGGGTTTCTTTTCTTGGGGTCGCTCCATATTTATAGTATAATTAGATAAATTAGTCTCAACATAGTTTATATACGGAATATTGGAAAGCTAAACAAAAACACATATGAAGCAAGAAAATATATTTTATGGTTATTATCTTTTGCACCTTTAAAGGTGGTAAGCTGGCCCAATTGTTAGCACGCCGGGCAAAATGCTTAGCGGCATTTCGTCCGTTTTTACATTCTTAGTTCAAATTCCACCGAGATAGACTCTGTCTTTCATCCGTTCGTGATCCATAAAATAATTCCCAGTTGAGCACAGGAGTCGACATAACCGAATCGACTTAACCCCTCCACCGAAATTGTTTGAAACCAATATTGTTAATTGCAGCCAAGTAAGCATGGGAGACAAATGTTGACATGTGTCGAAACTATTATGCCCTCATCACTCTCTTCCTAATTGATGCAACACTACACCATTAATCAAATGTATTTATATTCTATATTCGATGTCATTAGAAATTGAAGTGAAAATGATCATGCACAGTGTATTGTTTTATATTTTATTAGAAAAAGGTGGTGAGCTGGCAGAAACGTTAGCACGCCGGGCGAAATGCGTAGCCGTATTTCGTCTGCTGTTACGTTCTGATTTCAAATTCCGCCGAGGTCGACTTTGCCTTTCATCCTTTCGGGGTCGATAAATTAAGTACCAGTTACGCACTGGGGTCGATGTAATCGACTTAATCCGTTTCTCTGTCCTTGTTTGTCCCCTCTGTGTTTAGCCCTTTGTGGGTAGTAAAGAAATATATGTTGTTAGAATTCTAATTAACTCTGCTAAAATCGTTCTCTTTTTCCATAGGTTTTTGTATTGACTTCCAAAATGAATGAAAATCTTTACAAACAAATCTGTTATTTGCTACATGCTGATGAAGACTGCATATCCGAGATGCATTGGAAATGTTTTCGGGCTTATTTTAAGAGAGGCAGTGATATATGTCTTAGGTTATTGTAATTTTAATATATCATGAATACACATCATATAAACTGATTGTCAAATTTTATAATTCCAAAGTGAATGAGACGGCTGTCTACACCCGACTAAACACTGCTTGTCACAGCTGACTACTTTGCATAACGTAGTCGGAACGTTTCAAAGTTCGGTGTGCAATACAATTCTGTGTTCAACTGGGCAAAAACGTTACAGAAATTTATGAAATGCTCTTCGCTGGCACAAGAGGTCCAAGGGCGGTAAAGAAAAAGTGAGTAAAGATGAAAAGAATGTCAGAACATCGGAGCTGGTTGAGAAAATACGCAATTTTCTCGATGAAGATCGTCCTGTGGTTATAAAGATAAGCATATTGTTGGTACTGAAATTGTATACAGAATTATTCATAAAGAACTGATTATAGGCAAGGTTCGTGCAAACTTCGATCCCAGGCTGCTTAGATTGTTTGTTAAGCTATGTACAATACTTTGCTAGTATTTCTTTATTCACATTTTGTGCCTATTCGTAAAGCTTTTTACCGAATTTAGTTTTTAGTCAAGCAATTGTATTACTGATTCCTTGTTCTCACATGACATTATTTCTGAAGTAGTAGGTTTTATGAACAAGAATTCCAATTATATATATACACAGGCTCCTTGTTTACCCCTAACAAATGCCTATGCCTACAAGCAGTCACATGACTAGTTCGTTAACTATCACAGGAAACTTACAAATTATTGTGGATGATTTGCCACAGATAATAAAAGATTTATAGTTCTTTACAATTTTGAGAGTTCACAGGATTCTTTTTCCTTTACTGTCTTTTTTCTTCATATCTTTTTTTTTGTCCTTAATACAGAATTTTAAGAGAGATTCTGCTAAATATCGGACTGAATTTCGGCTGCTTCGCACGGAATATAAATACATTATGGCACTCATGTTTCCAAAGACATTCTTTTTATTGCAATAATATATGAATTATGGGGAATATTGTTACATTAACAATGAAGGTTTTCCAGTCATTGCGACAGAAATCTTTTCAACTCCTCGAAACCATTTACTTGTTTCGATTGAAGCACGCTGCACTGCGCGTAAATCTCTGAATCATTAATTTTCCATCACATATTTTTCGTCGCTAACATAGTTTCTCACTTTTCGAAGATTAGGAAGCTTTTGTTCCATATATTCTCGTCAAATACATCGCTCGTTATGGCTGTGAGAGAGAGAGGCAGAGAGGAAGAGAGACAGAGACAGAGAGAAAGGCAGAGAGAATATATTTGTTGACACCTAAGAAAGCTGTTGAGATGTCCGAATGTTATGCTCAGTGCCTGTAATTCGTTTTGATATTCATAACTGAGTGTTCTTCATTTCTTTTCTGTTTACCTTCAGAGCGACATCGAGATATTATCACAATTGTGTAGATATGTCCTTTGTTAGAGTCATGTAGCTATTATTTCATTGTTATTCAAACAAATGCTTCATGAATTTATTTCACAATGGCTTCGTACTGTCAGAGATTATTAGATTGCTGTTTTGTTACCAAAACTGGTCGAATAAGAGAAATTCTTCAAATATTTTGCATAGTGGCAGTAAAGAAGTTTTACAGGCGGATTTCTCAGCAAGTAAATTCTATACTCATCCACAGGAAATCTATATACGCTTCATCATTATTTTTAGAAAGAAAATTGTGTGCTAGCGTTGCTGGATAATTGCCACTAACAACTATATTTTTGATTCTGGTGTTCTTAGAAGTAGTCGTAGATCTTAGGGTTTAATGTACAGGAGAGAAAACTGGGAGATGTCACTCGGTCTGTAGTTGTCTGTGAAAGAAAGTGTTTGTCAGTTAAGCATGTATCTTACCATCATATTCTTCAGCCATATTTTGCATGTATGAAAATATAAAGAATTCTAGATGGCAACAATAACACACCAGTTAATTGGTTGTGCCAAGAGAAACATTGCTAAGAAGTCTCTTTCTATGTTTTTATTGCGCTGTATTCCCTTTGTGCGTCTGTAGAAGGGACGGCCGCTAACATTTTGTTATTGCTGTCAGGGAAACGAATGACGGTTATAGGCACATTCTATGTACTCTCTGACGCTGTGAATTAATATCTTTCCTGAAACTCAACGTACAAACTAGGTGTCACGATAAGATAGTGGTTAGGAGGAAATCAAATGTATATAGCGGTATCGGTATGCAAATAAATAAACAGATTTCCCTCTCTCACCCCTACCTCTCTCTGTCTCTCTCACTCGATGTATATAATAATTGTGTGTGTGTGTGTGTATGTGTATGTGTATATCTATGTGTGTGTGTGTATACACTCACATCTTTGCTCTTCAAATCTGATTCTGAGGGATGGGTTCGCGAA
>NC_043007.1:6504390-6521890 GCF_006345805.1 Octopus sinensis | reverse complement strand
AATTTTGCTGTACTTACATTTATCAACTGCTCTGATAATTCTAATCTAAATTTTTTGATCGCTAATATAATGTTGTATTATAACTTTACCTCGTAACAACGTAGTTACAGGTTCCATTCTACTGTTCAGTATAAAAATGTAGGGCTTTTCATCATGGCTTTTAGTCGAAGAAAGCCTTGCGAGTAAAAATTAGTTGACGGAAATTATGGGGAAGCGTCTCAAAATATTATACACTTAGACTGCTCCCTGATATAACACCATATATTGACCAGTTGAATGATTTGCACGGAGTTCACCCTGATACACGCATTCTACGCAGATCTCCACCCTGACGAGAAATTCTTCATTTCCTACTACCAGTCTTAGAAGACCTGGAACAGGTTATGGATGCTGGTCTTCCTTCTCCTTCCTGACTATAAATGCGTTTTTGTGTTTCAAAATTTTAAAACTAAATTTGATTAAGCAACATCTATTATATGATAGATGTCTTGCAAATCAAACAAGCTTACGAGCCTTAATATCTCAGTCGCTAATCCGACAGATTAATATAAACTAATGCAAATGTATACTCATACATGAGAAGACAGCAGAGATTAGCAGAAACATAGAAGCCCGAACAAAATTAAATAAGTATAAAACAATAACAGGTCCAATTAAGAAACAAAACATACATAAATAAAAAAGCCAAGACAAAACGAAAACGAAATAGGAAACCATAACAATGGCCGTGATATTTCGGTTCTTTGATCGTTGGAGATGAGTTTTAAATAACGGATTCAATTATTTTTTATATCAATTCGCTTAAAGTCCATGTACAGGCATACGCATGTTCGTTGTGTTGAGCTTCCATAATTCATCCGACTACATATTTTCAGACGCAAGGTTTGTTGATCTGCTGAGATTATTATTGCAGTTATGATTATCATTATGAGATTAATTACAAACAGGTGCAGTTTTATTTATTTATTTATTTATTTATTTCATTCTAAATGAAGTAAATCAAGGAATTTTAATTGATTAAATTCACGCACTTTGTGATGAGAACAATTAATACAAAATAATACCGTTGTTGATCAGTTATCAATGTTGCAGGTCGGAAAAACTCTTAGACTGGCAATAAAAGTTACTTGGTTGACTGGAATAACATTCATAACATCATTGTTGAAAAAAAGTCCTTGTTCTTGTTAGAAGAGTTATCTTCCATATTTTGACCGAATGATATATCAGATATGAATTTTTTCCCCACATCCGCACAAGGCGGCGAGCTGGCAGAAGCGTTAGCACGCCAGGCGAAATGCTTAGCCGTATTTCGTCTGCCGCTACGTTCTGAGTTCAAATTCCGCCGAGGTCGACTTTGCCTTTCATCCTTTCGGGGTCGATAAATTAAGTACCAGTTACGCACTGGGGTCAATGTAATCGACTTAATACCTATGTCTGTCGTTGTTTGTCCTCTCTGTGTTTAGTCCTTTGTGGGTAGTAAAGAAATAGGTGTTTCGTCTGCCGCTACGTTCTAAGGTCGACTTTGCCTTTCATCCTTTCGGGGTCGATAAATTAAGTACCAGTTACGCACTGGGGTCAATGTAATCGACTTAATACCTATGTCTGTCGTTGTTTGTCCTCTCTGTGTTTAGTCCTTTGTGGGTAGTAAAGAAATAGGTGTTTCGTATGCCGCTACGTTCTGAGTTCAAATTCCGCCGAGGTAGACTTTGCCTTTCATCCTTTCGGGGTCGATTAAATAAGTACCAGTAGCGCACTGGGGTCGATATAATCGACTTAATCCGTGTGTCTGTCCTTGTTTGTCCCCTCTGTGTGTAGCCCCTTGTGGGTAGTAAAGAAATAAGAATCATTAGCACGCCGGGCGAAATAGCGGTATTTCGTCTGCCGCTACGTTCTGAATTCAAATTCCACCGAGGTCGATTTTGCCTTTCGTCCTTTCTGGGTCGATAAGTTAAGTACCAGTGAAATATTGGGGTCGATGTAATCGATTAGTCCAACCACCCGGCAAAACTTCAAGCCTTTTGCCTACAGTAGAAAGGATTATTTTGACATTCTTGCTTCACTTTATACCGATGAAGACGTGAGGTCTGTTGGTGACCACACTAACCAACAATCATGTTTATGTCAATGGAAAAATCGCGAATGATTATTAACTCACTCTAATTGTCTCTTTGAACAATTATTGTTTCTCACAGATTTACCACAAAATTTCTACCAGGACAAAGGTTACAGATCCTCTCTCAAATATTAACTCTAAATATGGCAAATGGATTTCTGAAATTTGATGGGACTTCTTTTATTTTTATTTATGACTAATTCTTTTCTATATGCGCAGGAGTGGCTGTGTGGTAAGTTGCTTGCTTACCATCCACATGGTTCTGGGTTCAGTCCCACTGCGTGGCACCTTGGGCAGGTGTCTTCTACTATAGCCTCGGGACGACCAAAGCCTTGTGAGTGTATTTGGTAGACGGAAACTGAAAGGAGCCCGTCGTATATATGTATATATATATATATATATGTGTGTGTGTGTGTGTGTATGTAAGTATGCATATATGTATGTATATGTTTGTGTGTCTGTGGTTGTCGCCCCAACATCACTTGATAACCGATGCTGCTTTGTTTACGTTCTCGTTACTTAGCGGTTGGGCAAGAGAGCCCGATATAATAAGTACTAGGCTCACAAAAACAATAAGTCCTTGGGTCGATTTGCTCGACTAAAGGCGGTGCTCCAACATGGCCGCAGTCAAATGACTGAACCAAATAAAAGAATAAAAGAATATATCTTATATGTCAAATCTGCGGGATTTATCAGTGTATCTCCTTCGCCCCTGCAATCTCATTAAGGATATGTCTTCTGCATATGTGAAGTTATAGTAGAAATATTATTGGCGATCTGCAGTTATCTTTACTAACAACGCAAATTAATCTCAGTTTGTGTTGCACACTTAAGCACGTACGAGCATATACCTGTATGCGTGTGTGCGTGAGAGAGAGAGAGAGAGAAAGCGGGAGTGTGTGTGTGCGTATGTGTGTATACGTGTCTGTGCATGTGTGTATATGTGCGTGTGTATGTGTATACACACACACACATACAGACACTTGTGCCGTTATTTCCTTCAAGCCAACACAACAAGAATATCACAATTAAAACTCAACTTCACGAGTGAGTCTCTTACAATTTAAATGTCAGGGGTGTGTTCACAGTGCAACTACAGACATTTTTACACACAGACTCGGTTATTTTATTGTCATAAGTTGCTTAGAAAATGTCATTATTATTATTATTATTATTTTACTATTCCGAGGCTTTTATTCTCGAAACTGTTCATGTGGGGTGTAAAGAACGCAGAAAATAAATTCATTTTCATATATTTTTGGAACATCGTCTCACTTTCTATAGTTGATCGTGTAAATAAATAAGTACGAGAGACCATCAAAGTCATAGAGTCCCAGTTTTTGAAATTAGAGTTCAAGAATCAAAATCTTATCCCTTTTATAAGTGAAACCCTATTTCAATTCTCTGTAAAAATGTACCCTTTTCACTGATGACAGATGATGATATAAGTAGCTGTACTCTACTGCAGATTTCCATGTTACCAATATTTCTTTGTCTGAAAGGTACATTATTTCTTCGGTGAAAAATACTGGACTCCCATCTTTGGAATTATTCTATACGTCAGTGATAGGATGTCTTCTATATTCTGTCCATCTATCAATTTTCTCTGCACACTGTTCCTGCGACAAGTGTGGGGGATGAGTTTTCAGGCAGCCCGTCCATAGAGTCCTACCGGAAGCAACTATCATTTGACACCTGAATTCCCAAGCATGATCAAGTGAGACTCTGGATATTATACAGCCGTATCGTTCTTGGTCTATCTCCTAGTATCCTGCCGTTTGGCTCGGCTTGAAGAATTCATCATGCAATTTGTTTCTTCAACACTCTAATCACACGCACGTAATATCGGAATTGTGGCCTCAATGCAGAGAAGTAGAATAATGAATGTGGGTCGGTATTGGAAGAGTGCAGGAGTGTATGAGATTGAATAGAGGGAGGTGAATAGAAAGAAGAGGAGAGGTTGATAGGTAAAAGACAATAACTATCAAGTAATGAGAGGCCAGTGCCAATCCCAAACCCAGAACTTTATCCACAAAATTCCTTGCTTTGTAAACTTCTGCAGCCCTCTGTATGTATGTCAGTGTTCGCGGACTGAATGCATGCGTATGCATGCGTGTGAATGAGTATATGCATATCTTTTATGCGTCTGTTCGGAAAGTAATATATTCAACTAAATTAAGGCGGAGAGCTTGCACACTCGTGCATACTCGTGCCTCGAACGAAAAGCTTAGCGGCGAACTGGCAGAAACGATAGCACGTCGGGCGAAATGCGTAGCCGTATTTTGTCTGCCGTTACGTTGTGAGTTCAAATTCCGCCGAGGTCGACTTTGCCTTTCATCCTTTCGCGGTCGATTAAATAAGTACCAGTTACGCACTGGGATCGATGTAATCGACTTAATCCGTGCGTCTGTCATTGTTGGTCCTCTCTGTGTTTAGCCCATTGTGGGTAGTAAAGCAATAGGTATCTATATCAGTGGATTTCAGCTGCATTAACTTACCCATGCTTAATCCTGCCCTACTTACGTTTCATCAACAGGCTCTGATAATTCTAATCTAAATTTTTTGATCACCAATATAATGGCATGTTATAACAACGTACTTACGGGTTCCATTCTACTGTTCAGTAATTGCATTTTACCAGAAATGATATAAAAACGAATTTAAACTACGATTATCTGAATAGTTTAAATCCAGAATGCAATCCTCGTTTTCAAACGCTACAGGTCCAACGAGGAAGTAACTTTTTCATCTCAAGTTCAAATAAACTTATCTCCCTTCCTGAAAAATGTCTGGAAGACTGTTTTCAACTTTCTCTCTCTTAATGTTTTGCCTCTTATAAAACGTTCTTGTGATCATCAGAGATGCAAATCCGTAGGTGCTAAGTCAGCTGACTATGGAGGATGTGGAAGAGCTTCACATCCTAAAGATAATATTTTTTTTTGTCTGCTTTGAAGAGTAGAGCCGTGCATTGTCATGCTGGAGAATAACACCGTTTCTCTTTACCAAATCTGGCCACTTTCAAGGTAATTTTTCATTTAAACGATCAAGTTGTTGGCAATGGTAATCTATATTGATGATCAGTAGCTCGAAATGGACGATCCCTTTCATGTTCCACCAAAGATGCGCAGCATACTTTTGTTGCAAGTCTTATGAAGTGACACTCTAACGCCTAAAACGGCAAACGTCACGCAAATTCTCACCGCGAATACTTCGCAGTCACCTTTCTTCGCAATTACTTCCCATTAACTTTTAGGGCATCCGTGGATTTATACATACACACATACATATATATATATATGTATATATATACATACATATATGTGTGTGCGTGTATGTATGTATATGTGTATACAAATAAACATACAGACACACATGTATATATATATATATTAATCAAAAATACCCTTCCCATAAACGTAAGTTATGTTTATAAATTTTTAATAATGATATTCTCTGTTTGTTTTTGTTCATTTGTCGAAATGGTGGCAGACCTTTTAAATATGCATTTCCGTATAAAGTAAACAGCTTTACTCTGGTTTATGAAATAAATGCTTTAGAAGATTAAACCAAAAACGTACATATTAAAACGATAATATTGAGAAGTTTACAGATTAAGATTATGAAATCCATTTCTTCCTTGAAGAGATTAAATGAAATGCTCTTCCTGGCTTTCTTTTTCGTTTATTCATATTTAAAAGGATTTCCGTCTCAAAACACTTCAAAACATATTTTTTAATATCCTCTTAGCTCTTTTCCTTGAATTTCTGCTATTAATAATATATTAGAACGTTCCGACGTTCGTCGTGGAGGAGAAGCTAAACAACACAGATATGGTTTCCACTGTCGCGAATTTCCAATGATTTTTTTTACATTTTTTTCCAAAATGTTCTTTTGCTATATTTAATTCCGGTGATATTAAAGAAGTGAGCTGTCTATGGGGATGGAGTCAGAAAATATTGAACTGATTACGTTTTAGAAATGTCTGTTCTCTTAGAGCAAATCTGCCTGGATTATCTTTGAATTTTATTTCTTAGGAATGTTTTGATGCAAAAACACCAGTCGTATAGTGGTTTTAGTTCAGTCAACTTCCTGCAAAATTTTTGGATTCTGATTTCTTGTGACATAGCAATCTCACTGAATGCGCTAATTGAAATAAGTTTAAAAAACAATTCAAGCAATTATGATGTATTAGATTCAACACACTTTATTCATGACCTCCATCTTTCTTCAGAGTTTATATAATAAAATATTGCTCCCTTTCCATTTAAATTTATTTTTGTTTAATGCTTGAGTCAGCTGAAAAAGATCGGTACCGATTATTTTTCTCCAGTATTCAGTGCCTGCTAGTAGAAAGAGAAGAATTTACTCTCAGATAAGAGACTGACTCCAAATTCTTACAACAGGGTGAATAACTCGAAATCCATTTATAGGCCAGCTGGTGGTATTAAAGATGCAGGCAGGTTATGCCTACAATTCCAAACAGAGGGCTGGGTTTCCGGCAGGCTTCCGCGATAATGTTGCCTACCATATTGCACTGATTGCGCTGCCCTTTGGAATAATAAACGAGATCACACAGTCGGAACAATAAAGATCGTGCGTCTTAACTACTCAGTCATGTGAACATTCCTCATCGGGATTATTGCGTTTTGCCAGAAACGTTGGCTTGCTTCTAGGTAATTTTGACACGCAGATCCGCTCTGGTTCTAAACCTCTTCACCTTATCTCAGATCCTGTAACGGGTCATCTAGAAATGGTAGTCAAATCATCCACACACGGCAACACATGTTTTTAAAAGGGGAAAGCTTCTTTTGGACAATAATGTATCTTTGTCTCTTTAAAAAAAATAGTTGGAAGAATATATTTTACCTACCAAAGTGAAAACAAGGTATGAATTGTTGGATAGCCTTTGCTGATATGCGTGCCCTGTCAGCGAAGATTTGAAACTAAACAACAACAACAACACACAGTAATAACCTTAGGTATGGTTTTTTTTAGTATGTTGTATTCATCTAAAATGCATATTTCCGAACATAGTTAATAATATTCCGCAAAACCTAAAGCATTCCATGACACCTATTGTATCAAATGTCTTCAGCAATATTGGAGACTTGGAAAAGATTGCCAGACAGTCATATAAAAGAATCATTTCTGGACATTATTGGACATTTTAAATACAGAATTATATACCTATTTCTTTATTACCCACAAGGGGCTGAACATAGAGGGGACAAACATGGGCAGACATAGGTATTAAGTCGATTATATCGACCCCAGTGCTTAACTGGTACTTAATTTATCGACCCCGAAAGGATGAAAGGCAAAGTCGACCTCGGCGGAATTTGAACTCACAACGTAACGGCAGACGAAATACCTATTTCTTTACTACCCACAAGGGGCTAAACACAGAGGGGACAAACAAGGACAGACAAACTTATTAATTCGATTATATCGACCCCAGTGCGTAACTGGTACTTATTTAATCGACCCCGAAAGGATGAAAGGCAAAGTCGACCTCGGCGGAATTTGAACTCAGAACGTAGCGGCAGACGAAATACCGCTAAGCATTTCGCCCGACGTGCTAACGATTCTGCTAGCTCGCCGCCATTTTACAGAATTATATACCATTCATGATTTTCTTAAGTGGACAATTAGACCGTCTTATAGACTACCTCCGGTATTTGTGTAGACGTTTTAAGTTCAAATCACACCGTGGACAACATCGACTTCGGGATTAAATGTTTTATTAAATTTTCATTTAACACAATTTTGATTAAATATTCAATGAAATAGGTGTCTTCGAACTACTTATTGCATTATAAACACTGTACCCATGCTTTTCACTAAATGAACGGCGTAAGTGTAACTCTTCAAAATGGAATATATATTACTACGTGAGCTTCTGAACATAAAGTTGCATCATACATTAAAGAACCACTTGCATATAAAAATAGGCTGCAACGCTTCAACATTCTAGACAAAGCAAAACTAGTCAAATTACGACAGCTAACAAATCTCTACTCTTTAATATCGTCCTTTCCTTTCCACTAATTCTATATTACAACCGTTCAGAATTTCTGTTTTCGATGGTTGTTTATTACAATATTCACCTCTCTTTTATCTCGACATCCTTTTAATTCTGTCTCGTATGTCTCGGTTTTTTAAAACTTACATCGTTATAATCGTTTCGTTATAGAACTACAATACCCTAATTTTTTCCTGTCTTCCCATATCACCTTCTATCCCTACAGGCATCATCTGCAATCTCCTCAGAAGTGGAGAATTAATGAAAGCAGTGTGGGACCGTAATGCAAAAATATGAAAATAAAAATAAAAGAAAACTATGCACGGAGGTGTTATTAGTGAAACATTTTAAATACGGAAAGTAGAATTATATATCGTTCGGAAATTAACAAAATCTTTAGACCACTGGTTTGAATGCCTTCAGTATTTGTAATGGTACTTCGAGTTCAAATCTTATGGCGACCAGCTTTACCTTTCATTCCTTTTCTGTTGATATATAGAATCGCAGTCAGATATTGGAGTCGGTTTAGCCTTTCCTTCTTTCTTCCCCCCTCTCTTTGTTCGAATTGCTACTTGAAGAATTCAAGAAAGAAATGATCACGCGCAGTCCCACAGATCTACACGACATTAGAAGAAAGGTAACTTTCTCTAATGTATAGAGGAAGTGGCTAACTGGAATGAAATGGTTAAAAGCAGTATTAAAGGCCAAATCGCAGAACATAATCTTACAAAACTCCTTTAAACCATTGGTCATGTGTAGCTGCTTACTTGTCGTAAACCAATAACCTGAAATAACAGTTGACTTTCATTGAGTTATTTTTGTAAAACTATTCTATTATTTTAAAGGTTGTTTCGACAGCATTAAGCCAAAAGTCAAGTCTAGATGAGATCCTGATGTAACTAATCTTTTTCTAAATCTAATATAATTCATAATTTCAGATTTAGGTATTTCCTACACTGAAGTTGAATATCAAGTACTGACTGACAGAACAATTTATTCCAAAATAAATTTTCAGAGAGGTAGATGAGTAAATATTTATGAAATGTCAAAACTCGGTAAATCTTATAAGTATTTGATGTTTATATTTAGATTACCTGGCATCCGTCATCTCTCAGTCAACGCTTCTTTCTTCTCTTTATTATAATATTCAGTTACTTGTTACGTTGGTTGGAGCACGGCCAGTTTTACACACATATACACACTCCACACACACACACACGCACACACACACGCGCACACACATGCACATCTCTATCTGTATGCGTTTGTGTGTGTGTGTGTGCATCTGTGTATGTGCATAGGCCTGTGGGTTACATTTTTGTAATAATGGTTTTAAGCTGTAACTTGATGGAAATACTTGGTAGCGTTTCAGTCAATCTCTCGGAAGAGAAGTTACAAGGAACCTCAATTTGTTACTCTTTATTACAAAGACTTTATTATACAATTGCATATAGTTCTAGTACTATCTACAAGGATATGGTCCCAGTACATTGGCGTTTATTAACGGAAACTATGACTGAAATGAGTGAGTCTCCTGATAGTTATGTTCCTTAGGAGAGTTACTATGCAGACTCCAGTATTATGTGGTAGTTACAACCCTTTCCTTATTTACGAATTTAAAGTAGTATTCGCAGACGTAGTCCACAGAAAGTAGAGACACACACGACGGCGCCTCTGATACACTCAGCCATCACTCGCGATCGGATATGGTTTGATAAGGTGTACGGCCCCTTTTCTAACCGTTTCAAATGCCATTGGGATCGGAGAAATCACAGGAAAGTACAGATGCCCCAGCAAAACATGCAGGATACAACGGTTAAACTGATTAGATTGAATTAAGGGCAAATTAATTTCCTAACTGATCGAAGAAAATGCCTTGCATGTGACCTGTCGTCTTTCTTCAAAGTCATCGATTTCAACCTGGCGTTTAATAATTTTGAACAGAATTCTGTTCGATTTTATTATTTCTTGAATAAATACGTTCGCCACAATAATATCACGATGTAAGAAAATCAGTGAAAATGGATAACTTATCGTGTTTCCCACAATTAAAATTTGCTCCATCCTCACAGCAGTCGGTTTTGACTTGGTGAATTTGCAGAACCTCGTCGTGTTACGCTGATACAGATATGAATTTAGTTACTTTTATGCCTCAGGCATAAAAGATATAAACATTTAACTTACTTTGTAATTGAAAACATGACTGCCACATGTTTGAATTTTTATATTCTATCAGAAATTTTGAAGGAATGCGAGCCATCAATGGCAATCTCATTCCTAAAGTACAGGAAATGGTCAATTATCTTTATCATTTCCCACTCTTGATTCCGTGTTAATTCACTGGAATTATTTATATTCATCATTTATAGCTTCAAAGAGTTAACGTCAAAAACTGTCTTTTGTTTTCCCTTGTTTCCGGTATCCGAAATTATATGTAACATAGTTTGATGATTTTAAACTCATCACATAGACTAGCTAATAGCAACTACTACATTATCCAGACGATATATTTTAGGAACGTTTCTTTCTTTGGCTTCAAATAATGAAGTATTAAAGCAAAAAGTAGATGAAGCAATCTCCCAATTTCTCTCTCTTGTTCTTGTGTGTATGTATATATATATATATAATATATATATATATATATATATATATATATATATATATATATATATATATATACATACATACATACATACATACTACATACATACATACATACATACATACATACATACATACACGCATGCATATATATATTCGTGTTTATATTTAACACACACATAAACTCACAAGTATACACAAACACACACACACACTCACACACACACACATATATATATAATATATATATATATATATATATATATATATATATATATATATATATGGCCTCACTTTTCTTCCTCCGTATAGTTCTTGATCAACTGTGTCCACGTTTTTCGAGAGTTAGGATCGAACACGAAACCCACAGGTTCAGAAACAATGTGCATAACCTCACAACCACATATGCGCCCCTTTATATAATTCAGGTCTCGGTTTGTTTTTTACTTCTGCCCGTCTCCGTCATCATTTACTCATCTTCACTTCGTACGTAAACATCGGATGACACTGTCATGCGTTGCTCGAGGTGAATTGTAAAAATACTGACATGGTAGGCAAACTGAAGAATGGTCAGCATAAACATCGCCACTTGATCGAATTGACTTCAGGGTCAATTCAGAAAATAAAATCTGATTAAATCAGTATATATGTGTGAGTGTGTGTGTATGTTTGTGTGAGCGTTAGTGTGTGTGTATGTATATATATATATATATATATGTATGCATGTGCGTGTATATATATGCATGCATATATATATATATATATAATAATAATAATAATTGTGTACAGTGCTCAGGTGCACTACAACTCATCTAAAGTGTATATATAATCAGGTGTAGTTTCGACGGATTTCGGAAAGCATGAGGGCCTTAAAGGATGCAGTGTCATGGCAGTCAACAACTGATGCAGGCAGTTTATTCCACGCTTCAGCAACCCTGAGGGTGAAAAAATGTTTCCGAATGTCATGGGAGCTGTGCTGTTTTCTGACTTTGTAGGCATGTCCACGTGTGTTAGACACATGGAGATCAAAAAGGTGTTCAGTGTTGTTGTTGGTGAGGTGGTTGATAACCTTGTGGGTGTTTACCAAGTCCGTCGCCAGACGCCGGAGCTTCAGTGAATCCATGCCCAGGGAAACAAGGCGCTCAGAATATGGTAGGTGTCTGATGGAGGGTATGCGTTTGGTTGCACGTCTCTGGACAGATTCCAGGAGGTCAATGTTCTGAGCAAGATAGGGATTCCAAACTGATGATGCGAATTCCAAGTGTGGTCGTACCACAGCTGTATACAGTTTTAAATAGATGGCTGGAGAGCGGCTAACAAAAGTCTTGCTGAGTGATGCCAAGACACCCTCGGCCTTCTTGACAATTTTAGAGATATGCTTTGTCCAACGCAAATTACTGCTGACAGTGATGCCTAGGTCACGCTCGCAAGAGGATTTCTTGATATCAGTGTTGTGGAGGGAGTATGTGGACGCAGGGTTTTTTCTCCCAAAATGCATGGTGGTACACTTGTCCACAGCCAGTTTCAGTTGCCAGTCTGTGATCCATTGCTGCATTGTGTCTAGGTCTGATTGCAGGAAAGAGTTGTAGACATCAGGATCAGTCCTCTTGATTTCAAGGTACAGCTTGATGTCGTCTGCATATTTCAATACTGTGGCATTCTTTAAATTGGCATCTATGTCATTATGTATGCCACAAACAGGAGGGGACCAAGGACAGATCCCTGTGGTACACCCGATGACATCTCATATGGTGTAGAGTGCTGTCCTAGAACTGTGACTACCTCCTTTCGGCTGAGGATGAAGGATTTCAACCAGTTAAAAAGGTCATCCCCCACACCCATTGCAGAGAGTTTCACCATAAGCCTTTTGTGTGGCACATAGTTGAAAGCCTTAGCAAAGTCAAGGTAGACAACACCCACCCATGAGCCACTGTCAGTGATCTGAGTAATGTCCTCAAGGAACTCGACAAGCTGGTCACTGCAGCTGGAATTAGGGACAAATCCATATTGTGAGGGTCGGATGAGACTGTGAGAGCTCCAGAAGTTCCAGAGTGTTTCTCTGACGCACGATTCCATCAGTTTTGCAATACAGCTAGTGAGACTGACTGGGCGATAGTTGACAGGTGATGTGCGGTCACCCTTTTTGAACAGAGGAATGACACTGGCAGTTTTCCACTGCTCCGGAGTAGCACCATTGTTGAGACAGTACTGGAAGAAAATAGAAAGCTGGTGTAAAAGGAAGTGCCTGCCACGTTTGAGAAGCAGGTATGTAACTCCATCGAGACCAGGGGAGGCATAGTTGCGCTTGTTTTGAAGGTGACGTCGCAGCATTGCAGGTGTAAATTCCATAGTTGTTATGGAGTTTGCTGTTAGTGATGGTGAAGATGGTACATTTTGACTTTCGACAGTGAATATGTTTGCATAGCACTCGGCAATGAGTTCTGCGCATTCCTTGGGGTCGTCAGTGATCTGGTTCGTGTGAGGGTTGCGAAGAGGGCCCACTGGAGAGTGAGGTCTCTGCTTTGAATGCACATATTTCCAGAAAACCTTGCTGTCAGGATTGGCTGCTATGCACTGTTCAAATTCAAGCACTGCATTTTTTGTCACTTGCTTGAGATGGTTGGAGGATTTATTCCGCTTCTTCCCGTTGGTGTCTGATTTATGCAACTTGTATTCCTGTTCAGCAGTCCGACGTTCCTTCCTGGCAAGTCGGACCGCTGAAGTTTCCCAAATTGCCCTTTTGGGGCGGTTCTTCTTTTTTTGTTTACGTGGCACTAATGCTGCACATGCTGCCCATATTGAGTCCAGGATACTCTGGAGTATAGTATTCACATCTCCAGAGTTGTAGAATTCACGCCAGTTTGGGTGCTGTAGTTCAGTGTGGTACAGGTTCCAATCTGCTCTCTTCCAATCGAAGGAAGCAGATTGGAGATGGTTCAGGTGTTTGTTGCCCGCAAGAGCCAGATTGGCGATGATCATAGCATGATATATAGGAAGATAGGTAAAATATCTTGTCTGTAAAAGATTTGTGACTATTCGGTGGTACAGAAGTATTTTTTGACTTCTATCATTAGCGATATAGGTACTCATGTATTACCCTTGTGTATATATATATATATACATACTCAAACGCACACATATATGCATACACACACTTCGATGCATACATACATATATGTGTATGCACACACACACTGACCCACACACGTGCGCACAAAGAAACAAAAAAAAACGCAGCTCAGATAATGGACAGAATCAACGATTAATGAAGAGGTTGTAAGACGCAACGAAAATTTTAGGGAAAATAAATGAGTGGAAACTCTAACGGTGAGTGAGTTAAATAGGAAGGCGCTAAAAGAGAATGACTCTCTCCAGACATAACTATATATATATATATATATATATGTAGGTCCCGGGTTGAGTCGGGGTTAACCACAGTAAATAAGGTACTCAATACATAGCAGAGTAAATTAATTTATTTTATAGAAAGAGCTTCTACAGGACTGATTTCATTTGAATGAAACGGTTCTAGTCCTGTAGAAGCTCCTTCTATAAAATAAAAATAAAATATATATATATATATATATATATATAATATATATATATATATATATATATATATATATAGGGAGAGTTTACGAAAAAAACAAACGATGAAGATAGGTGGTGTACAAAACAAACAGATGTATAAGTATAACGCTCAGGAATGGAAAAAGTCTTTTACGTTTCGAGCCTACGCTCTTCTACAGAAAGGGACACAGAAAAAACAAGGAGAGAAACAATATGTAAAATACATATATAAATGTGTGTTTGTGTGTGTACGGAGAGAGGGAGAGAGAGAGAGAAGGAAAGAAGACGAAAGATAGATACGTGAATGAATACATGCTTAGGCAAATGTATATACCCTCTTGATAGGCCGTTCTATATATTTGTATTTTTATTCGCATATATATTTTTTATCTTCTGTGTATCTTTTATATACGTATTCTTTTATATGTTAAAAGCGATCGTAATATTTCCATATGATCAAATGTATGGAAGCGTGCTGAAATTTAAAGTCGTTAACTCGAATTTGTTGTCTGTTCTCTAATCAGTGTTTTTTTTATGTCTGTCTCAATCTCATTTGAGAACTTCTTTTTTACAGTCTTATAAATTTTTTTGTCTCCATAAAAAGATGCAAAAATTATTTTTGTCGTATAAAAAAATGTTTATAACCACTTTTCGAAGAAATTCTTTTTAATTCCAACTAAAGGGCAGCAGTTTTTAGGAGAGGGGACAATTTCATTATGTTGATTAGTAGGTGATGTGATGAAAGCAAAATTTGACTTCTGCGAGATTAGAAATTAGAAATGCCCAAGGCAATTGGTCCAACCCTCTAACAATTCTTCTCGTTCGCCACTTTTTGCGAAGAAGATAATTGCATTGCTCGCCTTGCGTATACCCCCCGAGTGCACGCCTTCACATACATTCTTCGTGTTCTTCTTCCTGTCTGGTAGATTTACAAAATTGTTAGACGTACAAAATGTTATTTAGTTACGATCATTATATGTTGCGCTTTCAATCGCAAATTCAGTAATACTTCACTTTTAACCTTCCTCAAAGTCAGTGTAAAATAACATTAGTCCATTACTACAGTCGAGATTTATAATTGGTTATTACACCCTAAATACGAACGTAATTACAACCAATAACTAAGACTATTTGAGATAATGAAATAAACGAACATTTAAAATGTTTTTTTCACAAAATGTTTTACAAAATATTTTTCTTACTTCCAAGATATGTATTCCAAATTAGAACTCTATTAATATATCTACGAGAATATTTCCCAATACTTTACCCAAAACTTTCAAATCTAATTATGTAACTTAATGAGGATGATTTAATATTTTCACAACATTAATTTTTTTCCTTCACTGCTTTACATGAAGAGGGAAAACATACTGATAAGATCCATTAGCAAAATATATATTTTTTCATAATTTGCCACCATTTCAAGTAGCTTTCAAAGATTTTCACTGTTATATAATATTTGTGTTTGTGAGTGTTTGTTGTGCGTATGGATGTTTATATATTTGCTATTTCATTCTATGTGTGTGATTCCTTGCGCTTGTGTGAGTGTAGTGTTTATTTCTCTGTGAGTTGTTTCTCTGCGAGTCTGTTTACACATACAGATATAAGATATTTTGTGTGTGTGTACACATTTGTGTGGAATTTCTATGGATATGTGATTGATGTTCAGCGTGTATGCGCATTCGGTGTTATGGTTTAGTAGGCTTATCACTAAGCCTGTGTTAGGTTTGACTGTGCGTGGGGCGAAAAAAATGTTAGTTGTGCGTGATTTTGATTTTGCGTATATATCGTGTGTATATGAGTATATACACCTGATTTTGTGCACGCGAACAAGTGAATACATGGGCAGGTATTCAATATATTTCTATGTATTATGTGCGTTATAATTAGATAGCGAGATTAGATTAAATGTAATGAAACATAATGGAGGACATATTTAAAATAAACACATTTTTCGTGATTCTTATCTCCCAAATGCATTCCAGTAAATCGAGGTGAAGAAATATAGGGAAACATATTCCGAAGAAGGATGATATGTTATCAAATAATTAACTAATAATATGGAATATGCTACTGATAATACATATCGTTGTCAGAATATTTTCAATAATATACTGGTAATGATGTATCAATATTTATATCGATATGATATATTCTAGAGATTCCTTGTATATTATACATCCATATATACGATACTCTTTTCGATAGCAATGACTAATTTCTTTCTCTCACAATATATCAATGTTGAGGATGATCGTTTTCATTATCTTAATTACTATATCTACCGTATTGATGGCTCTCTCCATATGATCGATTACATTGGAGCTCTTTGTAGATCCATTCCATTCATTGAATTGCATTTTAAAATCACGTGCTTGTTTTATCAATCTTATTTAAAGTATCATGTCCAAATTTTCCACGAAGTCCTTGAAAATATAATCTCGACACTGAATTTCTTGATTGTTTAACGCCCTCTCCACCCCCTACTTTCTTTTGCTCACACAATTTATCTCTTCTCCTTCATCATCTATTCATTAGAATGTGGCTTTTGAAGCCGCACCGTCGTTCTGTACCTCGATAAAAAAATCTCAATCTCATTTTCACTCGTCTCTACTGTACCTTAGCATTTCGGCATAATTCTTAAGCATTCTCTTTTCTACATTATAAAGCACATTCCTACGGAGATGATAGTACCCTTTAGATCTTAGCATTTTGTAACAGGGATCATTGGTTATTTCCTCACAGTCAAGATGTCCCATGCAGATTTGCAATGCGCAACAAATATCTCGCTAAGTTCCTTTGGACATCCTCAAATGAGAAACTGTGGTTATGTGGCTTCATCCTTTATCACTGAAACAATCCCTATGTATGTAAAAAATTTAAAAAATACACATAATACTCTTACTGTTAATGAAGGACAGACAACTAAATTTGTGGTGCAGCTTCAAATGTTACTTTTATCATCTTTAAGACTGTAGACATATTTTATCTAAATATTCTAAACTTAAGTCTTCCTCTCAAAGCCAGAAAATGGCTCGGTTCTTTGCAGTTATATTTTATAAAGCACATGAAGGATCCGCATGAGGTTACTGACTTACTCTTTGTTAAAACTCTTCTGCAACATACAGAAATACCCAGGACAAAATGAAAAAGCTGATTGGAAAAGATTCTCATACGAACACACAACACTC
>NC_043007.1:6471890-6499390 GCF_006345805.1 Octopus sinensis | reverse complement strand
TCTTAAATGCCAAAGCTACGAAAGGCTGTTGTTTTCTAATTTTATCTTGTTTAAACTTTTTGTACTTTCTCCCATGTTTATACAATAATAAAAAAAACAAGCAATTATGTTTTACATATAGATACAATATTTTACATATAGATACAATATTTTCAATACATTGAAAATTTTCTGAGTTTTTATGTAATTTGGTAACATGAATGCTTTCAGAATCAGTTGCTTATCTTTATTTCCTCTTTTGCTCTTCCCCTTTCTGCCAAAATTTTTTTTTGTTTCCATATTTTTTTACTTATATGTTTTAATTCTATATCACTACCTATGTCCCTTTTTACCTTAATAATAAAAAAAATAGGAAAGTCTTTATAGCAGGTGTGTAAATATAATTATATAAGTAGAATTATATAACAAATATTCCATAACTCTTTATTCAGTTTAACAATATGCGACTGCATTGTAATGGAGACGAAAAAATACTAAAATAACCAGGTTTATTGTCATGTACACTGTATCTACATTCAATATATCATAACTTCGAGTTTATCTAGAAAAAAACTAATGTCGATATCGGGTCTCTGTAAAATAGAACAGAATCATGCAATAAATACTTGTAGGGCCTCGTTTAAACTGACTGTATTTTGATAGAAAATATATTTCTGGTATGCTACGCTCATGGACTTCTGATTATACATACATGCATATATATATAATATATATATATATATATATATATATATATATTATATATATATATATATATATATATATGTATATATGATAGATCGTTAGCCACTACAAACATTCTTTTTCTCGCCTTGTTTCTCTTCTTGTTTTTTCTGTGTCCCTTTCTGTAGGAGAGCGTAGGCTCGAAACGTAAAATACTTTTTCTATTCCTGAGCGTTATACTAATACATCTGTTTGTTTTGTACACCACTGTCTTTGTCTTTTGTTTTTTTTCGTAAACTTTCCTTATATATATATATATATATATATATATATATATATATAATATATATATATATATCAAAGGAGACTCTGTCCTTATTCGACGTTTGCTAAACAGAGTTAGTTCAAACGAAATTTTTATGGTCGAATTAACAAAGGTTTTGCCAGCACTGGCACAAACTAAATGTTCGACATTTACTGATGAGTAGTTAATATTAGACACATAATACACATTCCTTACAAGTATCAAGGCCTGTGTCTAAGACGCAGAAATCGATATTAAACAATAAGAAATCCTAGTAATCATTAAGCTAGATTTTTATGAAATTTTGTTCGGAATTTTTATCATTCAATAAGATATTGTTAAGATCACGTGAATCCTCCAGAAGATTTATTCCGTTGCCATTTATAATGTCAGCCATTAATAGACACTGTCAAATATTCTATCGAGTGGAACGGCTTCAACCGTGTGTTACAAATCAATACATTTAAAATGTAGCTTTCGTTAGTCGGTTATTGTAACTAAACTCAATTGTTCTGCATTCTGTTCTGTTTATTCCAGATATCTGAAGCAACAGAATTGTCTTGGAGGCCTACCAAATATGGTTATTTTATGATGAGGATGTTGTTTACCACTTGATGTATCTTGACACGTTTCCTGCCTTTCACGAAAAGAAACTGATGTTTCAGTAAACAATATATTAACTAACTGGGTTGTCTGTAAACATCGAAGTCAGACGTCTAATTGGCATCTATCTAATTAGGCAAGGGAAAAGCTTTTAGTGATAATAGTAAACATATAATGTTTGGTAGAAAAACAAAGTATCTAAAGAAGACACATTAAAAATTAATAGCTATTTAGACTATCGACCGTACTAGTAAAATAAACCATACCAACAAATGCATAAACAAATTCTTACTAAATTATAATAAAATTCATGCGAATTTCATTATGGATAATACGTTTTAGTAACGAAAATTGTGATCGAAAAAGTTCTTAGCGTTTCGAACGTTCAGTGAACATTATCGTGAGATAATATATTAATTCTTGTAACTACTTCATTTATATTGATTAAAATCTACATAAATCGGAAATAGAGGACATCTTTTTAAGCTTTAAAATTTATATTTGTACAAAATATCGTTTTAACGTATAGACCTTATCATATTTTTGATATTGCTGAAAACTACGAATATAGCAAAACAATGTGCTTCTCTAAATCAATAAAACTTAGAGAAGCATGAAAAGATGAGGAACATTTGAAAGTAGAAGGGAGAGAGAGAAAGAGCAAAAAGAGGGAACAAATAAAGAGAGAGAAAGGGAAGAAGAAGATGAAATAGTGTGATATTAATCGGAGGAAATTGTACAAGTCAGTTGCAAGAATGATATTATTCACATACGTCCGGGTTTTGTAGAAAAAGAAAATAAATACGTCTTACTGTCTACAAACAACTGACACAGCTTTAGATAAAAGTAACCATTTATGTATCTTAAAGTGTATGTGACTATGTGGTAAGAAGCTTACTTCCCAACCACATGCTTCCGGGTTCAGTACCACTGTGTGGCATCTCAGGTATGTCTTCTACCATAGCCTCGGGACGACCAAAACCTTGTGAGTGGATTTGGTAGACGGAAACTGTAAGAAGCCTGTCGCATATATATATATATATATATATATATATATATATATATTCGTTACTTGTATCTGTGTTTGTCCCTCCGTCATCGCTTACCAACCAATGTCTGTGTGTTTAAGTCCCCGTAACGTAGTGGTTCGGCAAAAAGATACCGATAGAATAAGATTTATTCGACTAAATGTGATGCTCCAGCATAGCCGCAGTCAAATGACTGAAACAAGTAAAGAATAAAAATATAAGTATATCTATATATATATATATATATATATATATATATATATGTATGTATGTGTGTGCGTGTGTGCATGTGTGTATGTATGTTTGTATGTATATATATATATACATATATGTATGTGTATGTAAAAACTATGAGGGTTTACAGGTGATCTAAACGGCTAGGTACGGCAGGTAAGTGGTTGTAACGGATTACTAGGGCTCCAAGGTTATACCCGAGACTGTAGTTTTGAAGCCATTACAAATGTCCGTCATAGCAGTTATATAATTGTTAAAGAGGGAAACAAACATCGAGGCAAAGCAAACATCTCAAGTCATATTCAGTATTATTATTGGGAAAAGAAGTTCAAAATCTTACAACTGTTTGGGGGATATCCCAGAGTATGGGATATTCCATCATCGGCGACAAATAGAGAGAAAGGGTTTATATTGAGGAAATAATGACATGGAGGACAGGAGTAAAAGTATAAGGAGATAAAGAAAGAAAAGAAAAAAGAAGCACAAATTTAACTGTTCAAATTTCCGATCGTGTAGAAGTCAGTCGGTAAGTCCTTTGATGCAATCCTGCGTGAATCCATAAAGGTTAAAGTCCTGATAGTGTAAATATTCAGAAATAGATTCGAACGTATCAACGTTCAGTGACAGAATGGTAGCGGAGGTGACCATTAAGTGGTAAAAGGAAACGAAAGTAAATAAATAGAAAGAGAGGTAGATAGAGTCAGGGACGAAGTTAAGGATTGGTGTTAAGGATAAAGTAAGGTATATAAAAATATAATGCCTAAGAATATAGTGTACAAAGATATCCAAGAAGATAAGAGAGAGGAGAAGAGGAGGTAAAGGAAGATTACATAAAGTAAAACAAAATAAACAAACGAGAGCAAAATGAGAGGAATTTAAAGAGAATATAACAGGTGCCAGGAGTATTCTTCTAGTCTATAGGATTTGAGGAGGAAATCTCGCAGTAAATGCTTCTTTCCGTTCTGGCTAAGGTCAGTGGCTGTAGAGTTAATTCTTGCAATGGGGTTATGGGTGTGTAGGTAGTCGTGAATGGAGAAACTAGTTGAATGTTAAATTATTTAGGGGTAGGAGTTAGATTTAAATATTAGGGGATTTATTGGGTTAAGGTTTTAAAATAAATTAAAGAATTGATAGTTATCTTATAAAGTGTTAAGGTGAGGTTAATAGAAGAGATATAGAGAGGTATGTGTTAATGATAATGAAAATTTGTATGTGGGTGTTATTCGTGAGTTATAGAGTTATATATATATATATATATCAATTATCCGCGCTAAAGCACGGGGGCGAAACCCCATGGTCGTAACCTCAACCGTGTCTTTTCTGGTGTGATTTTTGCTACATAGGTATCGGTTAAATTTTGAATAATCCGTAACAAGATAATTCATTTATCCATTTCATTATATATATATATATTATATATATATATATATATATCTATATATATATATATATATATATATATACGTTAAACACTTTCTCACTTCCCGAGCGTTAAACTAATAAATATGTCTGTTGTCTACACCACCTGTCTTCGTATTTTGTTTTTTTTTGTGAATTCTCCATATATATATGAATATATATGTATGTATGTATGTATGTATGTATGTATGTATGTATGTATGTATGTATGTATGTATGTATGTATGTATATATATATATGTAATGTATATATGTATATATAATGTCAGTATATCTATCATGCAGGCAGTCGGAGTATTGTTAACACCTTTTTACTAGTATGTAGCAGACAAATTCTAATGGCTTTGTCTTTAGAGAACGATAGGAAATTGTATGAAAGCATTTAATCTTATTCCTCGACACTTAGAACCCAGTCGATTTGCTAATCCGCATTTCTTTTTTATTTATTTTTTTCTCTTTGAAATTTCTAAATAGGATTCCAGGTTCGATCCATTTGTATGTTTATAAAATTCTTTGAAATCAAAATTAAAACCCTAACAACGTTTTCATTTTATGTATTCTAATTAACTTCTAAGAAACCGCAAGAAAGGCTTCATTATCAAATCTCTAAAACAAGTTTTGTTTTACATGTAAAAGCGAAATCAATTAAAATATTTTGGGAAAGCAATCATTTAAATGTTCCCATGGGATGAACAAAATCAACTTGGAGACAACTGATGCAATAACTCTAATACGTAACTGCCAATATTTGTTTGCTCTAACGACACCGAAATATCTTAAATTTTCAAACAAATATTCAATTTAGATATGATGTTGTTTGAGAATTTTTCAGAAGCAGATTTACAGTCAATTCAGTAAGGAAAACTTGGACTAAATGCCTGTAGGATAGATATTTACCCCAGTTTCAAACAGTCTTCGCAATACTAGTGGAATAAGGAGGAGGAAGCACTCCGTCGGTTACGACGACGAGGGTTCCGGCTGATCCGAATAAACGGAACAGCCTGCTCGTGAAATTAACGTGTAAGTGGCTGAGCACTCCACAGACATGTGTACCCTTAACGTAGCTCTCGGGGATATTCAGCGTGACACAGAGAGTGACAAGGCCGGCCCTTTGAAATATAGGTACAACAGAAACAGGAAGTAAGAGTGAGAGAAAGTTGTGGTGAAAGAGTACAGCAGGGTTCACCACCATCCCCTGCCGGAGACTCGTGGAGCTTTAGGTGTTTTCGCTAAATAAACACTCACAACACCCGGTCTGGGAATCGAAACCGCGATCCTATGACCGCGAGTCCGCTGCCCTAACCACTGGGCCATTGCGCCTCCACAGTGGAATAAGGAAAAGCCAAGAGAAAGGAGCTGTTTCAAAGACAATATACCGTTTATTTTAGACATCGTGAAAATGGGGAGAACTATTGCATCAGATTTTGAATAATTTTGTAAGTAGGGAACGGAAAGTGCAAGAAGGAAGCAGGGCTGTGGAAACGGCGGTTCTGCGTGGATTTAAAACATGTCCAATACACGAAGTTCTAAACATTTTACTGGGTACGTGGAAGGAAATGATAGGGGCCAGCGTGGCAAAACAGGAGTTCAATGGGCAAGTGTTGAAGAACTGCGGCTAATGACAGTCTTTCTAAATGTGGCTATAGAAAATGGAGCTGATTGTGTGAACGCAACCGTTGGCATTAATCCATTATGTTTACATTCCAGCTCAATGGAATGACTTAAATGAAAACAAAACTGATAGACCAACTAACCTGGAAACCTTCTGCCATCATTAATGATTGTATTAAAGCCATTTATAAGATCCATTTTCAGCAGTTGAATGAGAAATTATCTGAAGCAACAGCACGAAATACGCTTCCTGTTTTCGTTGAGTATCATTTTGTCTTCATCATTTTGTTTAATTTTGCTGATGCGCAAGTAAAATTGTGTGTGTGTATCTGTGTGTGAGTCTCTGTGAGAGAGAGAGAGAAAGAGAGGGACACAGAGTGTGTGTATGTGTGTGTGCGTCAGTGTGTGGTATGTATATTTGTAATGGAGTTATTTTGATCTAAAATATTAAGAAAAACCCTCATGCCACGCATTTATATAACGCTGGTGTTAGATCTATATATTAACTGTGGAAAATGTATTTGTTGACGTAAAAAGGTTGCTAGACACAGTTACATTAAAGAAAAAACTTGAAAAACTTTTCATATAATATATCTGAAACGAAATATTTTGTTCTCTCAGTGCCTTCTCGATCACTTGAAGCATCTACAAATAAGCGGAGGGCAATGTAAGGCGGTGCTTCGTGGCTCTACTAACATAATATCAAATAAAGATTTCAAAATTCTTGTTATCGTTTAAAGTTTAGGATTTGTAAATGATCTTGGCCACATGTGGATTTCGGAATGATGTTACTTCAAGAACAAGAATTGAGTTTACGACTACTAACACATTTAGTAGGCTTAGTAGGCTCTAGTTAAATGTATCGAATACGGAACCAGTGCTTATAAAGGTCAACAACAAATGGAAAAGCTGATGCGATTAGAATTTGAAATAAGGTCGTAAAAGCGTATCAATATGCAGCAACACATGTTGGCTGGTATCATTTATCCTCTCTTAAAAGTGGATGTTCTGATAGAAACTATACTGCGGTAGTTATCACGGAGGAAACTATCATATTGACTTTAGGTGCAAAACGCTCTTTCGTTACTATCGCTAGTGGAGAGGTAAATTTCTGCCATCTCCAGCGCTGAGACTATCAGGTCACGTGATTTCGACCTTCCTTGGATTTGTCAATGATAGTCGCTCGACCACTTGACATACAACAGTGATTTATCTCGTCGCCAGCGATTTAGAGAATAACAATGCCAGTGCAGTACAGTTTGTTCTATCAGACCATCCGCATTTTACTGAGCATAAATATGGCCTCACGATATTAACACTGTCTTTGTCGCTAACATATACATTGTGGCTGGCATTCGTCGGTCACTTATAGAAGTTATTGGACCCATTTAATCTTAATATTGATTTCTCACAGCGGACCGCGCTACATGTTTGGAAAGTGGAACCATTCTCGAATGTATTTGTTTTCCCGAAACCCTTGAATGCAAGGCCTACCGCGGTGAGGTTTGATCTCTAGTCGTAGAAGGGCCTGAGTAGATATTGCATTTTATTTTGTCCAGCACGCTACCTGCTTTACTAGCCACCAAGTCAGCTAAAGTTAATATGAAATAAAAATAATATCGAAACGCCGTATTTTTTATGAATATTTAATATCCTGCTTCAGATTCTTTCACGAAATTTCATTTAGTTGCTTTGCTGATAAATTATTCATGCATACACGACGGGATTTAGTTAAAGGACAATAAATTCCTTCTTGTAAAATTAAGCCTGTGTTTAATCAAAGAAATATGTGAGTGTGTGTATGTGTGTGTGTGTGTGTGTGTGTGTGTGTGCGTGTGTGTGTGTGTGTACGCACCAGCGTAACTATGTCACCATTTGTATTGCAATACGACTGAGATGGCAATGAAAATTCCTCGGTTAACGATTCCATAACTGTGAAAATTGAATATTAACTGTCAATCATTTTACTCGAAGCCTTTGCTTCTTTTGCTTCATAAAAGTCTAATCAGAGACGGCAGCAGACTGATGCACATGTTTTATATTGTACTAAATTATAATTAATTCTTGATAAGGTTTTGGACAACTCCAAATAAAAATTGATATTTCTTTAAATTTCGAGCACGGTTTATGCAACGCAGCTCTAACAGAGTTCTAAGCGAAATAAATTGGCATTCTTCATTCTTTTTGAACATGGATTCACTACTAGTCCCCTCATTTTCATGTAGATCTCCCTCATTCACTTAAGGATTAACATCCAACAATCGACAATGTCTCTTTGCAGTAACGCTCTTCCATGGTTCCTTCATCTTTTCCCACTTGTCAAAAGACGTTTGAAGTTTATTGTCGATTCATTCTGCGAGATGTTTACCACAGCATGAAGAGCTAATTATCTTATTTGTTAGACTGACAGGTTTAAATATTTACCACAATTAATTTTTCATAAATCTCCAAATACTTATCGTCTTGTCCTAATCATGTCTTTTCATAATCATTCATTCGTTGTATTTTTTTAGACCCACCGGCATTTTGAAGCGAACAACTCTTTTGCTGAAAGTATACACAGACCATTAAGGCCGTCATCCAACAACGTACAAGGCCATAATGGTAACTACATCTGTGCTTTACCTGTTTTAATGTGCTAGTTATTTTATTTGATTCTAATACCAAACTGATGTTTTTTTGTCCAAATTAATCTTCTTGTAATTAAATCCAGTGGCTATTTTTCGTCTTTCCTTTCTCTCTTCCCCACTTTCTGTCTTTCGTCTATCGTCTCCCGTTGTCGTTCTCCCAATCTTGTTCAATAGTATCGTCTTTCTTCACTTTGTCCTCTCTCATAACATTCATTATAAATCTACCAACATTGTCAGAGATGAGTGATCCTACTTTTAAGATATTCCGAAAACGTTATCAGCTTTAAATAAAAAGCTGATGAGTTATGACTGGCAACCATGTTTCTGCTGCTCGTTGTTCTGAGCATTTTCCCAGTTCCCTCCGCTTAATTTAGACATAGGAATACAATACACATACTTGCACAATGTACATACATATATGTATATATATATATATTATATATATATATATATTATATATATATATATATATATATATATATTATATATATATATATATATATATATACATACATACTTACCTACATACATACATATATATATATATATATATATATATACATATAGAGATAAGTTCAGCAAAACTTAGATTCAGATGAATACGGTACTTAAGTTAAAGGCACCAGAATTTTGTATGGTATTATCCATATAAATCAAATGGGGTGATTATAATCAAAATAAGCAACAAGGTTATCCAAAGGTAGTGCAGTACAATCGTTTCATGCTACTTCATTTAATTAAACAATGCAAGTATTACATCAGTTTTAAAATATCGAGCAATCTTCAGCCACATATAGGCGCGGGAGTGGCTGAGTGGTAAGTAGCTTGCTAACCAACAACATTATTCCGGGTTCAGTCCCACTGCGTGGCATCTTGGGCAAGTGTCTTCTGCTATAGTCCCGGGCCGACCAATGCCTTGTGAGTGGATTTGATAGACAGAAACTGAAAGAAGCCTGTCGTATATATGTATATATATATATATAATATATATATATATATAATATATATATATATATATATATATAATATATATATATATACATACATACTTACCTACATACATACATATATATATATATATATATATATATACATATAGAGATAAGTTCAGCAAAACTTAGATTCAGATGAATACGGTACTTAAGTTAAAGGCACCAGAATTTTGTATGGTATTATCCATATAAATCAAATGGGGTGATTATAATCAAAATAAGCAACAAGGTTATCCAAAGGTAGTGCAGTACAATCGTTTCATGCTACTTCATTTAATTAAACAATGCAAGTATTACATCAGTTTTAAAATATCGAGCAATCTTCAGCCACATATAGGCGCGGGAGTGGCTGAGTGGTAAGTAGCTTGCTAACCAACAACATTATTCCGGGTTCAGTCCCACTGCGTGGCATCTTGGGCAAGTGTCTTCTGCTATAGTCCCGGGCCGACCAATGCCTTGTGAGTGGATTTGATAGACAGAAACTGAAAGAAGCCTGTCGTATATATGTATATATATATATATAAGTGTGTGTGTATATGTTTGTGTGTCTGTGTTTGTCCTCCTAGCATTGCTTGACAACAATGCTGGTGTGTTTACGTTACCGTCACTTAGCGGTTCGGCAAAAGGGACCGATAGAATAAGTACTGGGCTTACAAAGAATAAGTCGATTTGTTCGACTAAAGGCGGTGCTCCGGCATGGCCGCAGTCAAATGACTGAAACAAGTAAAAGAGAAAAGAGAGATATGTGTTGAAGACATACAACATGCGAATGTGGGTGCATTTATTTACAAAAACTTTGATATCTCGGAAACCAATTACACAATTCCTACCACTTTCAAGTAAGAATACACACTCGATGGATGAGACGAGGTTATATTAAAATACCTTGCATTCATAATTTTCAGCGACGTCACATATCTCTTTCCAATTCATTCTGACGCCGCAGCAGATAGCATTAAGAACCAACCCATTGAGCATGTTTTAAAGAGGGAAATGTTAATTACATCAGCACCATTGCAATCTGAAACCAAATTCACAGTTCATATTTAGTGCAAAAATCCGCAACTAAGCAAAGACAGCTTATCTCCCTTTCAGGTTTCAAAATCTCGCCCATCCTTTCATACCATGCACCATCCCTCAGTCTCAAAGTCTCACCCATCCTTTCATACCATGCACCATCCCTCAGTCTCAAAGTCTCACCCATCCTTTCATACCATGCACCATCCCTCAGTCTCAAAGTCTCACTCATCCTTTCATACCATGCACCATCCCTCAGTCTCAAAGTCTCACCCATCCTTTCATACCATGCACCATCCCTCAGTCTCAAAGTCTTTCAAAGCAACTAATATGGATATAAAGATATTATCTACTTCAAATATTTCCCAAACATACCCAGTTCTCGATGATTTTGTTATTTTCTGGGAATTTATTGATAATTAAATATATGTGATGTTGGACTGGAAGCACTCACTAAATACACACACACGCGGGCGCGCGCGCCGCACACACACATACAGATAAACACATGCACACGCACACGCAAACACACAAACAAATGCATTCGTCTATTTGTGTGTAGATCGTGGTGATATGGCGTGCAGGTGTTAGACATTATATTTAATATATAACGACAAATCGAATCGGTTTCGTGTGAAATTAAAATATAGAAATGTTTCAACGCAATTATCTTGCAATGTGAAAACACCTGTGATTACAAGAAAGGCCAACCGAAACAGGATTGTCATATTCTAATGGAACCAGAATATCAAATTCTATGCGAACCGAAAACTATACATGTATCAAATATATACATACATAGAAAATTGCGTATGTCTATCTATCTATCTATCTATCTATCTATCTATCTTATCTATCTATCTATCTATCTATCTATCTATCTATCTATCTATCAATCAAATAATATAAGTAATATATATATATATATATATATATATATATATAATATATATATATATATATATTGTGTTGGCAAATAAGTTCCCACCGTCTTTTTAAATTTTGGAATTTATTGCGTTTTTAAATTTTGGAAACTATTTTTTTCAAGAATTCTATTGTTGTATCATTGTGAAATCTTCTTTTTTCTAGCTAATTTTAGTTAATTATTGTTTATTTTCTGATCATTAAAATGGAATGTCATGTTAAGAAAAACGAGCATTTTCGACACCTCCTTCTCTTTACATTTAATCAGGTTTCTAAGGCCGCAAAAGGTGCTCACGACATGTGTGCTGTGTATAGAGAGGGTGCCATAGCTAAAAGAGCCGCTTGCGATTGGTATGCCAAGTTCAAAATTGGAAATTTTGACCTCAAAGACGCACCTCGTTCTGACCGTCCAGTTGAGTTGGATGAAGAGCGATTAAACCAACTTTTGCACAAAATTTCTTGCCAAGCGACATGGAAACTGGCAGATAAAATGGAACGGTTACACACTGTTATAGAGAAGCATCTCCACTCGATGGGAAAGGTTAAACAGTATGGAGCATGCGTTCCACATGCTTTAAGTGACAACAACAACAATAATCAATGATCCACAACCTCCGCTGGTTTGCTTATTTGTCGCCACTCAACTCATGAACACAGCCAGCGGTTTTTTTACAGAATCGTTACTGGTGACGAGAGATGGTGCCTGTACATCAATATGAAGCAGCATAAGGAAAAACTTAGCTCTGGCAAACAGGCGACACCGCGCGTGAAACAAGATCTTCATCCGCGTAAAACGATGTTGTGCGTATGGTGGAACAGGGAAGGGATTATCCATTAAGAATTGCTTCAACGGAACCAAACGGTGAACGCTTCGTCAGTTATCGGTCGCCTATCTACTCGCCCTTTTGAGCACTGAACGTGACTATGAGTCCTCGAAAGCAGTTGCTCCCACAAATGCCAAAATTAAATTTGGGATTCATGGAGGGTCGTTAGACCAGAACAAGCGTAAAATAGCGAACGCTGGAGGAATATTTTGTTTGGCAAGAGAAAAAATAGAAGAGGGGGATAGAAAGGATAGTCCAGCCTTTATTAAGCCCTGAAAGAAAGAAAGATGATCACGTGAGAAAAAGAAAGATGGCCCATGGTCACGTATGAGTAATGAGAGAGAGTAAAGGAGAAAGAGGGAGAGAGAGACAGAGAGAAAACGGTGAAGGAGAGAAATATACGTGTGTGTCTGTGTCTGTACTTTTATTTGGCTGCAAAATTTTACAAAACTGTTGCTTAGAATTTCACGTTCCTGTTCGTTAGATGAATATATATATATATATTCCTGATGAATATATATATAATATATATATATATATATATATATATATATATATATATATATATATATATATATATAAAGTTAATTCAAACAAGAAAACGCAAAAAAAACACAAAAAAAACACAACAACGCGAGGACGTGGAACAAATAAAGTATTATTGGACGCTCAGGAAAGAAGGGAAGAAGGAGGGTTTAATGTTTCGAGCGGAGCTCTTCGTCGGAAACATAGGAGAAGGAAAGATCCCGAGAAGAGAAGACAGAGGAAAAAAATCGCCAGCGGTACTCACGAGGTCACATATTGAAAAAAAATATATATATATAAAGTCACACATATATAATACATACATACATACATACATACATACATACATACATACATACATACATACATACATACCTGTATGTTTTAAGTGATGGAACCGAGCGTCTGAAAAAACGTGTTAATGCTTGTAGTTTTAATATCTTCTAAACAGTTTTAATTTAGCTTTAATCGTAGCATGGTTTTATAATAAGAGTTAATTAGAAGGATACTTTTATTAGTTCCTATTTTAGAAACTTTAATATCTCCATTAGTTACTGGTAATTTAACATTAACGGTTGTAAGTGTAATATATATTAATGAGTTTGTAGTGTTTTATTATTAACTTTTGAATTATGAAATAATGCAGTTCATTCATAATTATTATATTATTCACTAAATTAAATTCAATCGTGTTTGTTTTATTTTGGAGAGAATTATATAAAACTTTCACTTTTTTTATTGTATTAGTAAATATGGAAACTGGTGGGATTATTATTAGAGATCGGTCGCGATTTAGCTTATAATTTAGTTACTGCATGTTTACTAATAATGCCGATACGATGTACATTGGTTTATGTGTTTTGATGTAGTTTAATTTTCTAGTTAGTATTTAATCCTGCCTATAATTTGATTTGATTGAATGAATGTGGTTATTAAGCTTTCACTTTTATATTATACTATGGAAGACGGTACGGAATATAATTTTTGTATGACTTAATGAATTGATCGCTGTTTAGTTACGTATTTAGGAGTTGGTTATAGACTTACTTATTGAAGTTATTTACTGATACTGTTGTATATAGGTAAATGTGCTTGAAAATTGTGATTTCTTTGGAATGTTTTTTCCTAAACAAAACTTATTTTAGTGCCGTTGATACGGCCGGATTGACTGTACCTGCCCAGACGTCACAACCATAATGTGATCCGTGGAAGCTAATAGCGGTGCGTTGAGTTGTTGGTATGGCTGTTGTTGTTTTTTTTGTATATGTGGAATATTATTATAACACATCCTATTGATACATATGTATATAAACATGTACGTATGCATAGAGCTATTTGTGGAAATTTGTTTTATTCTTTAACAATATTCCTGATTGTGGTGTTGTTCAAACATGCTGAAGCATGCTTTTCAAGCGTTTCGTCGAACGCAACATCGGGAAGGCTTATTTTTCTCACACTATTTTCTTTGGTTTAACCGCCAAGTTGAGGGACTTAGAGGATTAACACATAAACATTACCCCCGGACTCTTGAAATGCAAGTATAATTCATTCAACTGGCTTCTCTACAATTTTTCCATTTACATCATTTAACCCCTACTGTATGCGACGACTTCAAAGAGACGAGAAATTAGTCTTTCATGAAATGGCAGCGCAATGGTTTCGAACGTAGACATTGTGATCGCAATATGAACTGCAAAAGGTTTCAGCTCTTCTCAGCCTTTATAGTTTGATATGGAAAAAGAGAATTACAGCCTTAGAAGCATTTCCATTTTTTTTTTTTTGTGAATTACACTTGCAGTGTTAGTTTAAGATGGCATCACGACCCGATTCAAATAAGCAAAACAAATTGCTCGCAGTTTCAATTTTAGGGGAAAACAATTGAAATAGAATCTGTGTGAAAGGCTGCGCAACAAAGTCAAAGTGTTTGGTTCTTTGCGAGAAAGGCTAAAAGTAACATCAGAAACAGATTTAGATTTCAATTTAAAATGTCAGCACCAGAGTCATTTGTCAAGTTTTCAAACGGACAAACTTTCACAATCACGAACAAAAGTATGATAATAACTATATTTTTCGGCGAAAACGAAGAGAAGTTGCTACTGCATGAAACTGTTAATAAAAGATACGATTCTGAAATGTCGATAAAGTGTAATCATCGCAAAAGAAGTTAGAACGATGGTGAACAAAAGATACTTTACATATTATCTGAGAACAGCAATCTTCTTACTCAATTTCCCCGCAGCACAATGCCAGTCTCTATCTATCTATCTATCTATCTATCTATCTATCTATCTATCTATCTATCTATCTATCTATCTATCTATCTGTCTATATATATATATATATAATATATATATATATATATATATATCTATATATATATCTATCTATCTATCTATCTATCTATCTATCTGTCTGTCTATCTACTTATGTACCTATCTATTTATCTGTCTACTTATCTATTTATTTATCTATCAACCTATCTATCTATCCATACATCCATGCATACATACACACACACGTATATATGTATATACATATATACATACATATATATATATATATATATATATATATATATATATATATATACGTGCGCATATGCATTAATATGTATAATGTATACGTACACACACACACATATATATATATGTAAATGGAAACATATAGATGCATATATGTATGTGAGTATAAATATAGACATAGACGTTTGTGTGAATTTGTGTTGATATATCAATGTATGTGCGTCTGTGTGTGTGTACATATAGAAACATATATAGATTTGTATACATATATGTATACATATATGAAAATACATAGACATATATATGTGTGTGTGTGCATGTGTGCACGAATTTGTGTACATGTATATGTACATTTATATGTACATCATATATATATACATATTCATCATATGTATATAATAATACGCATACACACACACATATATATATATATATATATATTTATTTATATATGTGTATATATATATGTGTGTATATATATGTATGTGTATATATATATATATATATATATACACACATATATGCTACATATATACCACAGCACATATTTATTTGTTACATGGACATCGATTTATATGGTGTGTATTTCTCGATGATTTAATAGTGCGAAGTTAACTGGAAGTTTGAAGCGTGAGCATTTACAAATATCGCAAGCAATGAATGCCAATTTACATAAATGCAAACACGGAAGGACAATGGTTGTGTGAACGCTTGGTGAGTACGCCATGTTTCCTTTGTCCAATATTACAGCGTGAATTCATAATTTATAAATAACATTCATGTACGAATTCGGAACAGTGTATGACTTGGTTAGAATAATTATCAGATATAAATATTTTATGTATAGAAACACTGTGTATGCGAAACTGTCATTATACAATGAACTGTATTTTGCCTGACAAATAGTTAATGTGGAAACACTAACTCAATTGAGCTCAATTATATTAAAAGTTTTGACTAACAAGCAAAGGTTTTCAACTAAATCTATTGTTATAATAATTATTATAACTAGTTGATAATTTGTAATAGTAGAAGGGTTATTTTCGCTTTGACAGACATTTAACTGTCCATGTTAACAATAAGAGTCTAGATCACGTTTCATGTAATGAGGAATCGAATAACCTTGTTACTTGTCCTACCGTTGTGCCATGAATTTCAAATATATGCAATAAGGTGTTCGTTCGACCTACTAGAAAAGGTAGAAACCTCTCTCGGAATTCGCAGCTTACCGTCTTATATATGGTGAAATATATTCGTGTAGTCACAGATATTCAAATGAACATGATGGTCAAAAGAGAAATGTCTTTGGACATGTGCCCACTTCAAGAACAACTCTGTCCACACATGCACACACACATACATATAAACGTCTATATCTATACTTCTCTTTTCTTCTCTCTCAATCAACCTCATTTCACCACTATATATATGGCGATCACTACTTTAGGAGCGATTATTGTAAATTTAGTGAATTGTTCCTAGATATTTAATAACTGATCTACCAAAATTTTATTCAAGACTGAAGGGGTCGGTTGCAAGAGCAGTTTGAACACATCATCCTAACAATACAGCTTATCACAGTTGACTAATTTGGAGAATGCAGATGGGACTTGGAGACAATTTCGAAGCTTGCTATGCAATATTCTTTTGTTACGATTATGAAATGCCCCAGATGGGATAGGGATTAAATTGTATGATCCGAGAAACAGCTTTTCGCTGGCACAAGAAGTTCAACCGGGAGAGAAAAGGTGAGAGACGTTGAGAGTTATGATGAAAGAAAGAAAGAAAGAAAGAAAGAAAGAAGGAAAGAAATAAATAAAGAAAGAAAGAAAGAAAGAAAGAAAGAAAGAAAGAAAGCGTAGGTTAAGAAAATTTGCAGTTTCGTGGATGAAGACCATCGTCTGTCTACAAGACAATAAACATACTACAGTTCGGAGTTGCTGTGACAAGAGGGCTCAGAATGATTTATGAAGATCTGAACATGCTCAGAATGTATACAAAGTTCGTTCCCAGGGAAATGGTCGCGCTCATTACCTCCCAACCTAGAGTGCGTGAGTCTCTGGTAACCTCTGATGAAAGCTTGGTCTAGTGTTATCATCCAGAGGCAAAGTAACAGAGCTTCAATGGAAGCATCCTGACTGCTTCAGAACCAAGAAGGATAAATAAAGCGAATCCACCGGCTAATTCATGATGTCCCCTTTTTCTAGAGCAACGGAATCACCTTCATCCACTGGGTGCCATCTAGCCAGACGGTCAACAAAGAGTACTTTAGAGAGCATTTGAGAGAATTCAGGAAGCGATTCTGCTTCCAAAGGCCGGGATTTGTCAATTTCTATCTGAGCCACGTCCCCTAGGACACTGCTCCAGTCCACAATTCTATCCTGACAACTAAATTCGTTTCCGAGACGGTCATCAAAATGGTCCCTCACCCTCCACATAGTCCAGAACTTGCTCTCTCTCTCCCTCTCTCCCTCTCTCCCTCTCTCTCTCTCTCTCTCTAACATTTGTTTGCTCCCCAAGCTGAAGGACCTCAAATACAGTCGTTTTGAAGGCATTGATAATATGAAGATGGCTCTGACAAGTATTCTGGACACCTTCACTTTGGAAGACTACCATGGAGACTTCATGAAGAGGCTGGGGCGCAATAACAAAGGCATTGAATTTAGAGAATTCTACTTTGAAAGATATTAAGTGTTCTATATATTTCTTCTAAATTTGTAAATGTCTCTTCTGAAAATGTCTCAAAGTTTCTGGAATGCACCAGAATGTAATTTGACACGCAATAAGATGTAAAATTTTACAAATAGTTATAATGATGGCTGCCTGAAGCTTTAAACACAATATATTTTGAGCAAAGTTTATATCATAGATTTCCAAAATTCCTAGCACCTTCGTCACAGAATGTTTATCTCAGACTTCTTTTTCCTAAATGTATTGTTAGAAGGTGTAACGAGAGATGTGCTAACGCCTCAATGTATTAAGGAATTCAAAGTCACAACCACCATCATATGAGTGACGTAGTTTAACTCACTCAGGTCCAGCTTATGACTATACAGTAACAACCAGTATAGAATAATAATGCTACATATACACCTTTGAAATTTGGTGACCGCCGCAGCTGCCATCTGCAGGTTATTTTTAGTTTCAGAGGCAGAGAGAAATAGGGTTTGCTAAGAAATAAAACGGATGAGGAGAAATTTCAAGGGAGAGAACAGCTGAGAGAGATATTTTTCTTAAATACTTATTTTAGTATGCTTCTATATTCTTGTTTGTTTTTCTTATTTGTTTTGCAAGTAGATGTAGAGAAATTTAAATTTATTTTGTTCTAGAATTGGAATTTATCAATGCACAGAAACTTGGGATAAAACTAGATGGCCATTTAAAACATGCAGGAACTATATAAACGATCTGCTTTACTTTGCCATTTTTTAGAAAAACTGTTGACGAAGAGATGTGAGAGACGGAGGACATTAAAAGCCGTTCAGTCACAATTGAGGTTACAATTAACATTCTACAGGGAACGATCGATATTTTCTATTTCTTCTACTTTTAACAGTGGAAGACTTTGATTCCAAAGAAAGTCGCTTACGTGTTTAAGATTTCATTCTGGGACTCTTTCAAGGGTCTTATTTTATTTCTCCCATTTATCATTTCTTTCCCAGTACATATTCGACTTGTTTGTTAGTTCTTCGTGTAGACACGATTACCGTTTTCTCTACAAACTACACAAAGCCATTTCTTTGTTCTTCACAGGTGCGAACATGTAATCCTTGGTCGTTTTTCCCTATACCGTTTATCAACATCGGAATGGTTTCGGATTGGTTTCCAATGTTTCATCTCAATATCTCATGATGAGATGAAACATCCCAATGTTTCTTCTCACCATGGCATCCTTTGTGTTGCATCTATTCAGATTTCGACCATTGTTCGATACACAAGTGTGAAATTTGACTCCAGTCCGCCGCTACGTACAATCATATAAGCTTGTGTGCATTAATATGCAATATTATAGCACTGGTTATTCAAACGATCGAATTGACTTTGTATTGGCCTGAATGCTATGAGTTGGTGGAATTATTAAATCCTCTCAGCCCTTAGTTTCCCCATCAATAAACCGCCACACCCCTCTCCCAAGTATCACCACTTCTTTCTACCTGTTCATTCTTTCTACCTGGCTCAACTTCACTTCTCTTAGCACAGCACCTTCTCTCACCACAACCTCACCCTGTCACAACTCCCTGTTCGACACCATTGTTATAATATATCATTTTACAATTTGTATAATGGAAATTTTAAAGCGAAAGCATAAATTACTCCTGATAATTAACAGTTTTTGCTCATCGCAGTAATCTGGAGTTAATTGAAATACAAATATGCTACATTTCATTCAACGGAGAGGTTTTCCTTTACTGTCCATCAAACGGAAAATGCTAAGCATGATTTATTAATGTGCAATAAGGCCATAGAGGGAATATCTCGTTCACGTCTCTCCTGGTTGCAGATTATCTCGAAATTCTTTGCACACATTGAAGCTGTAATTCATAATGAATTATGAGATTATAACGATAGATTCTTCATAAATGTATACACTCCACGAATATACGTAGCATAGATTGTTCGTTTATTAATAGGATCAGCAAAACCATCATTCAATTCAATAGAAAGAAAATGGCATTTAACGAGTCTTGGATTCATACGTGAGCTACTTACCATGTCTGGAACTTAAGGAGGGCCTCTCTCTCTCTCTCTCTCTCTCTCTCTCTCTCTCTCACGCACACACACATTCACACACACGTAGGGGCATTTGTGGTAACAAGCTTGCTTCTCAACCACAGGGTTCCTGGGTCAATCCTACTGCGTGGCACCTTGGGTAAGTATGTTCTACTATAGTCTCAGTTCAATCAAAGCCATGTGAGTGGATTTCGTAGAAGGAAACTGAAAGAAGCCCGTCGTATACAAATGTGTGTGTGTACACATACACACACATACAACACTGCTTGGCAAGTGATGTTGGCGTGAGTTGCGATTCGGCAAAGGACACCTATAGAACAGGTACTAGGCTTGCAAGGAGTACATTTTGGAGTCGATTTCTTCGACTAAATCCCCTTTAAGGTGGTGCTCCAGCATTAGGTTTGGTTTGCAAGATTCTTTATGTAATTTCGTGTGTTGAAGCATATTCTGTTGTGTCTGGGGAGAGTCATTTTCTTTTTGTACCTTATCATTTAACACACTCACCGGTAAAATTTCCACTTAATTCTTAATTTTTATTTTCCTAAAATTTTCGTTGCATCTTGCAGACTATTGATAAGGTCGAAAGACACAACGAAAATTTTAGGAAAATAAAAATAAGAAATAAGTGGAAATTTTACCGGCACAAAAAGAAAATGACTCTCCCCAGACAAATAGTATATATATATATATATATATATATATATATATATATATATATATATATATATATAATATATATATATATATATATATATATATATATATATATATATATATATTATATATATATATATATATATATATATATATATATATATCCCAGGCGCAGACATGGCTGTGTGATAAGAAGCTTGTTCTCAACCACATGGTTGCAGGTTCAGTCCCACTGCGTGGCATATTGGGCAAGTTTCTTCTACTATAGCTTTGAGCCGACCGAAGTCTTGTCATTGGATTTGGTAGACGGAAACTGAAAGAAGTCCGTCGTGTATATATACATGTGTGTATTTAGGCTATAGTTAGAGATGGAATAAGTACTAAGCTTAGAAAGAATAAGTCCTGGGGTCGATTTATTGGACTAAAGGCTGTGCTTCAGCATGGCCGCAGTCAAACGGCTGAAACAAACGGCTGAATACACACACACAAACAAATATGCATATATATAAATACGTATAGATACATAGAACATGGTTACCCGTATGTATGTGTATATATATTTGTCATAGGTAAAGCAGCAACGTTGTTTTGTCATTTTTCAAATTTGTTTCCAATGAAACTAACTAAATAATCCTATTAAAATAAACTAATTATATATTAATTAAGAAATAATTAAATGCTTGATGCATATTCTCGAATCGTGGAAACAGCCATAGTATATAATCTCAATTTTCTATTCACTCTCTCACACACACAAGACTGCGTACATTTTTTTAAAAAATGGAATATCGCCTAAATATCATAGTACTCCTAAATATCATAGAAGCCTGAGTCGCGACGAGAACTCTCAGCTTCGTTTCGAATAAAAAAACAAACACTATATACTCTACAACATAAATTGAGCACACCTTTCTAATTCGTTCGACGTTAACCAATATACATGTGTGTGTGCGTGTGTGTGCGTGCGTGCGCGCGAGCCCGTGTATGAGTGTGTTTTGTCTTGAAGACGTATAAGGTAAAACAAAATATAACGCCATGAAGAATATTAAGAAATTTTTTTCAGAATCTGGAATAATATTTGATTTCAGTAAGGCGACGAGCTGGTAGAAACGTTAGCATGCCGGGCGAAATGCTGAGCGGTATTTCGTCTTTCCTTACGTTCTGAGTTCAAATTCCGCCGAGGTCGACTTTGCTTATCATCCTTTCGCGGTCGATAAATTAAGTACCATTTGCGTACTGGGGTCGATCTAATCGACTGGTCCCTCCCCAAAAATTTCGGGCCTCGTGCTTAGAGTAGAAAAGAATAATGAGACAAAATTATATTTAAAATAAATTTCTGCTAGGCAATACTCTATTCTACTCCGGGCACAAGGCCCGAAATTTTGGGGGAAGGAGTCAGTCAGTTAGATCGAACCCAGTAAGGAACTGGTACTTAATCTATCGACTCAGAAACGATGAAAGGTAAAGTCGATCTCGGCGGAATTTGAACTCAGAACGTAAAGACCGACGAAATATTTGGAATATTTATTGCCCACAAGGGGATAAACATAGGATAGACAAAGGGAGTATGTCGATTACATCGACCAAGTGCATAACTGGTACTTATTTAATCGATGGCGAAAGGATGAAAGGCAAAGATGACCTCGGCGGAATTTGAACTCAGAACATAAAGACAGACGAAATATTTGGAATATTACTATTTGAGTTGAGGTGTTTCGAAACGCCGCATTAATATAAGAAAATGAAAACAGAAAAAAAAACGCATGAAAACTTCATGTATGAATGTCATTCACTGGTAAATATTTCTTCCTTTGTACTCTGAAACCCTAATAGCAAATGGTTGACTCCATAAAATCAGGAACTAGCTGAAGGAACACGAATTGCAAAACAATTGTTGCAATCATTACTTTCAAATTTCAAGAGGCAAATATTTTCCTCTCTTACGTTTCTTTTGCTCTTCCCAATTGGATTAAAGCATTTCTCCGGATTCCAGTTGTAGCGCAATGAAACATAATTCACAGACGCATAAAACAGGAACATACAAACGCATTTAGGATTGTGTCATTGTAGCAGTAGGAGTAACAGCAGCAACATCAACTCTCATGGTAATAGAATAGTAGCAGTAGTTGCTGATAATGTTGTATTATCATCATCATCATCATCATTATTATTATTATTATGATTATTATTATTATTATTATTATTATTATTATTATTATTATTATTAGGTCATGGAACGAATCCTCAGAAGGAAACTAATCACCTTCTTTGAAGAAAATGACTTGCTGCCTGACACCCAACATGGTTTCCGACCAGGAAGAAACTGCTTAACTCAGCTCCTACAACACTATGACTGGGTACTGAAACGACTGCTCAACCACTCAAATGTGGAAGTCATATATCTCGACTTTGCAAAGGCCTTTGATAAAATCGATCATGGAATGATATGTCACAAACTGTGTGATCTTGGCATAGTTGGAAAATTGGGAGAAAGGCTTCATGACTTTCTGAAGGATAGAAGTCAGGTGGTAGTAGCGACGCAAATAGTGAGCGGTGTTCCGCAAGGCACTGTTTTGGGACCACTACTGTTCATAATGGCCCTCTCAGACATGCCCTCAGCCACGCAGAGAGACACGATCACAAGTTATGCAGATAATACAAAAGTTTCACAGGCAATACAGAACCCTGAAGACACTAAGCACCTGCAATGTGAGCTGGACAAAATATACAAGTGGGCTGAAAAGAATAGCATGCAGTTCAATGCTGAAAAGTTTCAAGCTTTATGCTATCAGCATGCAAAACTAAATGCAATACCCAATAAATACACTGGACCTGGAGGGATTGCAATCCCAGAGGCACAATCAGTGCGAGACCTGGGTATTTACATGAGTGATGATGCAACCTTTCATGTGCATGTTGCTAAATTGGCAATGAAATGTAGGCGGCTGACCGGGTGGATTCTTAGAATCTTTAGAACAAGAGACCAGGAAACCATGATGGTCCTCTGGAGGACATTTGTCCTAAGCCACTTTGACTATTGCTCTCAGCTATGGTCACCATCCAGTGTCAAGTTAATCACAGAACTTGAGGCGATCCAACGAAGCTACACGAAGAAGATAGCTTCTGTGCAGCATATAAGCTATTGGGAAAGACTCAAGAGATTGAGACTCTATTCCTTAGAGCGTAGGCGAGAAAGATATGCCATAATATACATCTTTGGCATCGAGAGTTACACAAATGCCAGAACTGGCCACAAATTAGTCTTAGCTAATGCCACAAATTAGTCTTAGCTGAGTGCCCACCGGTAGCTGACATGGGTGAGACGGCCACCAGTGAATGTAGATCGATTGGTCATTGCGTGGGGGATCCAATATATTTGGCTCTGCTGGTGTCCATTGGTATCATTAATTCTTATAATTGTAAACACTGACGTCAGACCTAACCGAGCAGGCATATGATCTATGATCAAGGATGTTCCAACCATGACAACCTTGTCAATTTCTATATAAGCTTTACATTGTCCGGTTGGCTATTATGTCTTAAGTTTTATATAATACATCCTCTAGTATTATAGTATCTAAGGCATTATACATTTTTAAATGTTGTCGTATGAAATGAGAAATATTTCACAGTTGCCTATACTGTCTTCTCTGCCTGTTTGTAGACTACGTTCTCCAAACTCAGTTTCAAATTTTGACATGAATTATGGAAGATTCTATGGTTCTTTCTATGATTTCCTGGAGGAGTTCTTTGAGTTACTAGATAATAAAAGCATGAAATTCATCTTATTGCACCTAACAGTTGCAAAACTCCGTTACATTGAACACATTGGTAGTGACGTTAATTGAAACTATGTGTATACAGGTTGACTACAACATCCTACAATGTTTAAATAGAATAAATATGATTAAAAAGAAAAACTTAATCGTGAATTATTTCAATTAAATGAATCTGAATTATAGAAAATATTTCAGAAATGCAACATTTTACAGAATCTTTCACTACTTTAACATGAAGTACCAAATAGCAAACTCTAAACCAATCAATATAATTTTTTTCTAATTTCTTAAGAAATCAGATAACAGCCGGCATGCGTTGTAATTAACTTCGCAGTAATATTTGAAATGTCATATGTTAATTATAAACGAACCGGATCATTTGTGAAGTAGAAGAATTCATTATTGGTAAAATATTGATAGTGTAAATTCATAGAGAACTCCTACTAAAGACATTCGTTCTATTATGAAATTATCATGTGGTGCTTTTCCATCAAGGAATGACACAGTGAGGATATCAAGTTGAAATATTGAATAACAATGGTTTGTAAAATAACTTTATAAAACATTCTGTACAAATACACATAGTGCTTGGAAACTGTCTACCTATTAGACACAGTAAATATATCAACCTGAAAAAAAAAACTTCACAAAAAAATTAACACTTCATATGATCTCTAGCGATGGTATGCCGGCAATAGAAACGAGGGAGAGAGAGAGAGAGAGGGCGCCCCTCGAAAACATTTTAGCTTTGGTCTTCTGTGTGACGATGGGTTGCAGCCAAACAGAGCAACCAATGTTATATACACACAGTTGCTTGTGTACACGTGCGTGTGAATGTATGTATATATGTATATATATATATATGCTTACATACATCTATCGCGTACACATAAATATTGGGTAATCCCTTCAATGATGTAGATTTTTCAATTGTATGAGTTAAAGGTCGGAGGAGGGCGAGGTAAACTACCTGCATCAACTTGATATAAAAGAAGGTAGTAGTTTTAGCTTGTACTTTTTCTTAGTGCAATTTTCGAAGAGTGAAGCTCGAAGTGAAGTTCGGTTTTAACAGTTATATTTTCAAAGCTATAATGGAAGTGACAAAGGAGCATATTCGGCATATTTTGCTTTGTGAGTTCAATAAAGGCAACAATGCAACGGAAACTGCGAGGAATAGTAATCGAGTAGATGACGATCGGGCTTTAAGCATAAGCCTGTGTCAACAGTACTTCCAGAAATTGCTAGCCGGAAGCTACAGCCTAGAGAACGATCCTCGTCCCGGAAGATCCTCGTCCCGGAAGATCTGTAGAGCTTGACGGAGATGTCCTGAAAATACGGAAAAATCAATAAACGCTTGTCTATTCTAATCTTGCCTCTGCTATTAAACCGGTTCCACTCAGTGAAGTGCTTCCTGTTCCTGCCTTCAATGTCTTGTTTCAGATAACTTTACCCTCAGCCAAAGAAGGTTCCTCACTAACGATGACACTTTTCAGTTGAGATTTTACCTCAGCTTTTCTCCCAGGTAGAGGTGAATGATCTACGTCAAGTGCTTACGGATTTGTGCTCCAAATTAACTGAGCTGCAGTGTATGACATTAGATTAAACCAAACAGGAGCGCAGTGGTTAAAATGATTATTAGAAACTCTGTGACTTTGCGTTTATGAAGTAGCGTACATCCTAAAAAATAGTGTCCTTTTGATACAGGTGTAGCATTAGCAGAGGATTTGGAATGAACTAACATAGATATTTGTTTTTAAAAAAGCCTTAAGTAAAGCGTATGTTTTGCTTTTATGCATGAAATAATATTAAGCACTCAACTAGAAATATCTAAGAGAATTACAAATTATTTGAAATTTCTTTAGGAATAAATAAGAGATCTGATGCATAGGTTATTCATAAAACGGAATAAGGAATGAGGAGAGGGTCGATTAGTTCTGTAAATGGAATTAGATTCTGTATTTCGGGTTATTAAATAAGTAGTAATATATATGGACATTTGTGGCTTATGGGTAAGAGAATATTAAAAATATTCTATTTGTATCCGAATTAATAATACATATTTGCAGAATGAGTTAGTATCTGATAACGATATTTTAAATTATCGATATCAGTTTGGTGCTACTAATTTGCATATACAAATCAACATTCAATATTCATTTACCGGAGCATATATTCGATGATTACACTAATTATACTAATTCTATATTCATATACATGCATATTCAGTGCAGATAATATTTTTAAAGAATAATTTTGTAAGAATAAGAACACGGGACATTTTCTGATAGTCTGAATCGATATGAAAGTATTAAATAATAATAATAATAATGCGATGAAAAAGAAAGCAAAGTTGAAAGGTATTACAGGTTACTCTTTGTAATATGGAAACATGGCTCATCTGGAAGAGTTCCATGGACCCCGCTACGTGTTTGTGTGAGTATGTACGTATGGTAGACGTTGTGAACGCAGGAGTTTTATGTTTATGTATTGTGAGAATATGGTTTCGTGCATTTTTCATCTTATATCTTTTTTTTTGCTTTTTCTCCCTATTACAATAATGTCCCTTTTATTTTCATAGCGTCTTTCGCCGTTAATAGCAGACGAAAATGTATCATTGTTCTTCTCCTCAACATTCGAAACTCCGAGTACTATAATGACAACTTCTTACTGTTTGTTCTAATTTTTTTCTCGAGCGTTGAACGAATACACCTGTTTGTTGTTTACACACCCGTCTTCGTCTTTTTCTTTTGTAAATTATCACTATATATATTATTTTTTATTAATATTATTACTATTATTATTATTATATTATTATTATTATTATTATTATTATTATTATTAATATTATATATATATATATAAATATATATATAAACCATTCAGATTTTATGATATTGGTTCTAGGAGAAAACAACTATCAGAAGGTTAATAAAATAGTTTTAGTTTATGTAGCTTTCAAATATATTCGACGCACTCACCCATTTATGTATGTATATATATCTATATATACTTGAGTATGCATCGATATACATGCATGTAT